>NC_077227.1:653915534-654215534 GCF_027887165.1 Monodelphis domestica | reverse complement strand
GAAAGATTTTATTATTTATTTTTCTAATACCCATTCTTATGAACACAAAAAAGGGGATCAATGGAATATGAAAATGACAAAAGTCAATCATTTAACTTATAATCACCCAAAGGTAGGGAAATAAACCCAATTTTGTTTCATCTAGTTAAAGTCAGTTTTTCTAAGTGAGTTTTGTATCACTAGAAACATAAATATGTATACAACCATTGTTCTTATAAAACCAAACTATTCTAAAATTATTTCTTACCTTCTTATTTGTATACAGTTATAAATATTTAATTAAATAATTCACTATTGACTCTCTAGTCATTTCAGACAAGCATATCAATTTTCATATATGTGAAGAAATCTGACTGGCAAAAAATAATTCTGCATATTACTGTAGCTTCATCATTTGACAATATGTATCTTAAACCAAGTGTTTAAAGGGGGAAGAACAATTTTACCCCTTTGGCCTTCGTGGCAAGGCAACATCCTGTCACGGAAAGGATGCACAGGGCATCAGGAGAGGCCTGGACTTCAACTTTGATTCTTTTCTTACTAAACTATGTTACTTCGGTCAAGTAATTTAACTTTTCTTAGTTAACTTCTCTAATCCACATCCTTATCTATAAAATGGAGAGATAATAAAATAATACTTGTAATGCTGACAACGCAGGGTTTTTTTCATTAAAGCACTTAATAATCCTTAAAATAATATGTAATATCTATTACTAGGAATGGTCATGAAAAGACAGAAATGGAACATATTTTAGGTAATGTATAATTGTGAGTATTCAATCTCCATTTAACAGTAGCTGGAAATCACCTCCTTTACTTGTTAGCTGCCTTCTTGGGTGTCTAATCTATTCTATTAGTCTTCTACCTTATTTCTTAATACCAGACTGTTTTGATGATTGATGCTTTGTAATACAGTTTGAGATCTAGTACAAAGTACCTTCATTTTTTTCCATTAATTCTCTTGATATTATTGACCTTTTGTTATTCCAGATGAATTTTATTCTTTTTTCTAACTCTATGAAATAATTTATGGGTAATTTGATTGGTATGGCACTGAATGGACAAGTAATTTAAGCAGAATTGTCATTTTTATTATACTGGTTCAGCCTACCCATGATCAATTAATTTTTCCCACTTGTTATTAGGTGCTTTCTTGGGTTACTTCCAGGTTGTCACTACAAAAACAAGTTTCATCAGACCCCCTACACACATGCTGAACCTATATCAGTTGGCTGCATTTTCCATACCCTTAATTTGTTTGTATGCTCCCAAATTATAGAAGAGATCTGGAAACCATTTAGTCCAACCCGTATTAGAGATGACGTCTATTAGATGATTCTTCAGTCTTTGCTAGAAGACAAAGGAGAAATATATTGCCTTCATAAATAACCCACTTTGGGACAGCTGTCATTTTAAACAATTTTTCCTGAATTTCTATCATTTATTCTCTTTTATGTCACAGGTTCCTCACTTGTAAAACAAACAAAATAATATTAACCTGTTTTGAGGGGTTATTGTGAAGGCTTACCGATTTCTCTCTCTTACCTTCCCTCCCCATCCCATCCCATCAGTCTCTCTCTCTCTCTCACTCTGTTTCTGTCTCTGTATCTGTCTGTCTGTCTCTCTCTCTCACAGACACATCTAACTAAACTATTTACAGATTTTTTATTTCATTAACGCAGGAAACTCCTATTGGGAAAACTCAATCTACTAAAGCTAGTCAGCACCCACTCTGCAACGTATTCTATTAGCAAGCTACATTAGGCATGAGAAATTAAGTGGCTTGCCCAGTCTCAGACAGTATGTATAAGAGAAAGGACTAGAAAAAAGTTTTTAGAGATCAGCCCTCTTTCTATACCTCTATAGCTCACCCTTCAATAGGACAGTCCTTTAAAAATATAATTCATATCACTCACCTTATATCTTATAACAGTCTTTGAAGTATGAGATTATGAACAATTAAGAATTCTAGGCTCCAGAATTCCATTATTCCCTTTTCTGTACTATTCTTCATCATTTGCCAGTTTCACAGTCTGGAAGGCTGTCTCCTCTGCAGTGCTTCAGGGTCTATAGCTAGGCCCATTATTGGAAATTGGCTGTGCCAGATGTGGCAGTACCTCTAGACAGATGCTCTGAAATAAAACATTATTTTAAAATGCTTTGCTTGCTCCCGTCATCTCATGTTGACTATATTGAACCTAATGCTATTTCCTTCTAGTGTTCAGAATCAGTTTTTTTTTCAATATAACTGTTCACATTTAAGTCATTTATTTAAAAAAATGTACTTTATATTTTGCAAAGTCCAAGTAGCTATAAAGAAATCTAGACTGAATTCTCCCTTAAGCATCATCTTAAAGGGTATCACCCAAATTCTAGATCTAATAGGCATACTTGTCCTTTTCATTTTGTACTTAGGAGAGAATACCAATTCAGCTGGAGTTCTTAGGTAGTACTCTATTACTACTTAAGCATAAATATTTTTATAAAGCCATTTTTAAATACAGATGAGTAAAGTGGATCAGCAAAAAGCTTCTAATAAAATTACCCACATTATTTTTTTTCTTAAAACCCTTACCTTGTGTCTTAGAATCAATGCTAGCTATTAGTTCCAAGGCAGAAAAGTAGTAAGGACTAAACAACTGGGGTAAAGTGACTTGCCTAGGGTCACACAGCTAGGAAGTGTCTAAGGTCACATTTGAACCCACGACCTGACTTTCTTTCTACTGAGCTACCTAGTTGCCCCCACATGACTATGCTTGTTTGTTTTTAATTTACAAAGTGTTTTCTTCATAATACTCTCCAGAAAACTCCAAGTCTTGTTAGGTGATTCAACTTTAAGATTTTTAACATTGTGTCATTAAACAGTTAAAATGTGTTGTTGATCTGGTGACAGGTAAGAGAAGCAACCATATTAGAAAAGATAGGGACTCTATTATTTATTAGCTACAAACTTATAGCTTTGATAATAATATATTACCTAAACCAAGAAAGATTTCCTATATTTTTGTTATTATTGAGAAGGGAGCAAATGGTATTTAATGTATAGAAGTTTCTTCTCTTCCTCTTCTAATCTCCAATTCTACCAACTCTCACTATTTTGAAAATATATTATATTTTTGTGTATTAATGTGTGGGTACAATAATACATGAATACACCTATATATGATCATATCCACACATGAGTATGCTTATATGTTTATACATCATGTAGATATGGATATATTTAAATGCACGTACCTATGTCCATAGAAGTATCAGAGATGTCGATAATAAAAAGATAAGGCTGTAGATCCCTTCCACCTACCCAGCATAAAGTCAGACATAGAGTAGGCAATTTGTATGATTATTCAATCTGTGTTAATTGATTAATATAGTACATTAAACTTCCCAGAGCATTTTCTATGCATTGTTTTATGTGATTCTCAAAAACACCATGTGATGTATGTAGTACAAAAATTATTGGATCTGTTTCAGTTCCTTTGTGTTCTATTATTAAAAAAATACCATTCCTAAAGATAATTACATATTATTGAGCATTTTGCCACAAGCCATAATTTCTCATTTTCTTATAATTATATTATGGTCATGAGTGATTTCTTATGATTTTCTGCTTATTGCTTATATGCATAGGGAACAATTCTTTTTAAAAAGAGTGATTTGGGAATGAGTTAATCTGGATCAAAAATCAATAATAGGATGTTGAATTGAGAGTCACTGCATTTGATCACAGGATCAGTAAGTAGAAAAATAAATTAAAAGCACTCACCATAAAATGCTTGAATTTGAGGTATGAAATCATGAATGTGCAGGCTGAACAAGGAAAAAGGCTGTGTCTCTTTACAAGAGAGAGCTGTGTGGGGACTTGTGAAAAATGTTCTAGAGGACTATATCACAGCCACTGGCGGGAATCCAAGCAGATTTACTAGGGGTGCATTTAATTAGCCCACTCTGACTTTCTGATTGCTAATATGGATGACACGTATGGATGAACCCAAATAATTAAAAACATTTTTTTCTGTAAAAACATCAGCAGCATCAAGTAAACATATTTTGGCTCTGGTATCCCAAGTTATGTAGGTGTTAGATACTTCAGCTTAAATTACTTGGCTGCATAAAAACAAACATAGCAAATCAATATATTGCCTTGCCAGCTTACTGCTTCTGACTTGTTCCGCTGATAACATATTCAATAGAATATCAGTTGAAAAGGATTTTTGCTTCAATGTCTCTAAAAGTGTGACAGAAACTTCTGTATAAAGTTCTATCTTGATGCCTCATCATGGCATGGGAGTGAGGACAGGGTCCCAAATGCTATGTCACAAGCCAGTGGAAAGCTCTACCACTCAAGGAAAGTCTTCAAGTACAATCCATGCAAGAGAACATGCCTTAGTTCTGAGGACCAGTCTGGCTATGTACAGAGAGGCTCATCAAAAGTAAACCAACCATTTGGTAATGAATTATGTGTCCTTGGCAATCCATGAAACAAATGAAAAATACAGACTCATCCACACTTGTATTCAGGTTATAATTTGTTTCTGTAGTGGTATGGTGTGAAAAGGAATAGAAGATGCTAAGAATCACTCAGTCAATAGAAAATAATTTTGATGGGGGTGTTCTAAATGTGAGTCTATGTGTGTATGTGTGTATATATGTATATATATATATATATATATTGAATTTACATGCATATACAAGTATATGTGCTCATTCATGTATATATAAACATGCATAAATACATAAAAATCATGTTCCAGTGCTCTATTGTCTTATAGAATCAATGATTAGTTTTTTTGTTTTTAATTTCTTTCTAGTCCTCTGAATATTTCTCGGAATCTTTTAGTTGAGTAAGATTGAGTATTTCCTGGAAAACTGATATTTTATTATTTTGCTTCATTTCTTCCAATATTATCCTAGCATTTCTAGTCATCATCATCTCCTCCTCCTCCTCCTCCTCCTTCCAGCAAGGATGAGTTTTAAAGATGTTTAGTTAAAAACAATAAAGAAAAAATAGAAAATAGGATTCACCCTATTTCACTTATTCATTCAACCATTATTCACGGTGCCCCTTCTCAAGTTCTAGGGATGCAAAGACATAAATAAAATAAATAATACTTCTTTTCAAGAGCTTATATTCTACTGATAAGCTTATATGCTTTCATCATGAGCAAATACTCTAGAACATAAGAAGCAATATGGGTATTTATTAATATTATAATGGTTTGTTATTAAAATCCCATTGTTTAATTTTACTGCTGCCTAGCATTGTGAAAATGAGGTAAATTTATTGATTGACAAGCTTAGTATTACTACAGTGGTGTTAATGATAATGGTAGTAGAATATCTCATATTTTAGAAGTTAGTTTGTATGTCTTTTGTTTTAAGTGAATTACTTGTAGATGGATATTGTGGACCCCTAAAAGCTTTTTATTCAATCAGCTATTCTCTTCTGTTTTATGGGTAAATCCATCCCATTCATATTCACAGTTATGATTACTATATGTATTTTCCTCCATTTTACTTTTCTCCTGTTCTTTTTCTGTCCTTTCCACCTTTCCCTATTAACAAATGTTTTTGCTTCTGTTTGCCTGCCTCCCAGAGTTCCCCTTCTCTTTTGTCTGTTCCCCCCTTTTTTGTTCCCTTCCCTTCTTACTCCACTACTGGGTATGATAGGTTTCTATACCTAACTGTATATAGATAGTATTCCCACTTTGTGCCAATTATGAATGGCTAACCTGAATAAAGTACAGTTATAAAGGTTGGAGAGGATATTAAAAAATTGAGCCACTTATACACTATTGGTGGAGCTCTGAACTGATGCCACCATTCTGGAGAGCAATCTGTAACCATGCCCAAAGGACCAGAAAACTATGTATACCCTTTTACCCCCCAAAAAACACTACTAGTGCTATATCGCAAAGAGATTAAAGATGGGGGGAAAGAACCTACATGTACAAAAATATTTCTAACAGCTCTTTTATTGTTAGAAAAGAACTAGAAACTGAAGAGGTTCATTAATTGATGAATGACTGAGTAAGTTGTGGCATATATTTGTAAGGGAATACTATTGTGCCATAAGAAATAATAAATAAGAGAAGTACAAAAAAATCTGGGAAGACATATGAAATGATGCAAAGTGAAATGAATAGAACATTGTATATATAGTAATAACAATAATGTATGATGATGATGATTAAATGTGAAAAACTTAGCCACTATCAACAATGCAAGGATCCAGAACAATTCCAAGGGATTCATGATGAAAAAGGATTTCCACCACTGTAGAAGGAATAGAGTTGAGTGTGTATCGAAACTTATCAATCTTCACTTTATATCCTCCATGAAATTTTTTCCTATTGTAAGCAATATGTCTCTTGTTTCAAAGCACAATGAATATGAAAATATGTATTATATGATAATATAGGTACAGCTTATATTATATTACCTTCCTTCTTGGGGAGGGGAGAAGGGTGGGAATGAGGCAGAGAACATGGATGCCAAAATATTAGTAAATGTAACTAAAATTGTTTCAACATGTAATCGGGAAAAAAATGTTTGTAATCGGATCATAATTTTAATCTTCACTTTATATATTATGAAAGTCCTATAGGGAGTATAGGATTATGTATTCCATGAATAAACTCATAGTCTTTCTCTATATATAGAAGCTTTGCGACAGTCAAGTATGTTAATGAATAAAAAATGATGGCTTAGAATATCCAGTGTATGGACCAATTTAGAAGTTTTTCTGCAGGTAAGCACTAGGTAAATTCCACATAGAAAAGCCTTTGGGGTTAATTAATCCACAGGTTTATGAAGGAATGTTCACTTAGCAACTGATATATTGATTTATGAAAGGAAGAGGAAATATTTACTCCATCTTCAATTTGGTTACAAATAATATAATTCAAAAAGCATTTTAGGTACCTACTATGTGCAAGTCACTGTAAAGCATTCTGGGAAAACAAAAATAAACAATAAATTAGCTATTTGCTTTAAGAAGCTGGTAATTTTATAAGATTATTTGTACACAAATAAGTGATGCATGATAGCACAACACATGGGAAAATGAGGTTTAGACAGAATGCTAAGAGAAATTTGAAATGATGTTATTTTCAGTTAAGCTCAGTGAATATTTATTAAATGCTTATTATGTTCTATGAACATTGTTAGAGTTTGGTAATAGAAAGATATCCAGGAAACAGTGTCTGCCCATGAAGAGTTCATATTCTATAGGTCAAAAGTACACCAATAAATGTAAACATGCATAAAATAATCAGATATGTATAGAAATTGTCAAGGGAGGATATTTGGAAGAGCTTCTTATTGAAGGTGGCACAAGCTTATCTTTGAAGTGAGCTAGAAATTCCTTGAGAAGAGATAAGGAGGTAGGTCTTTCTAGGAATGTTGAAAAAGCTCCAAAATGGCATGGATACAGGAAATGGCATGGCATTAATGGGAAATATCAAACAGACCCAGTGGGCTAAAACAAGAGGAAAAAGAGAACAGTGAAATAATCCTGGAGAGTAGGTTGAGGATTCATTTTGGAGACACATACAAAGAGCTTATGTTTTATCACAGAGGCAATGGGAAACAAGGGACTGATTTGAATAGAGAAGTGTCATTATTCTATAAAAATATTGAAAATAATTCATAAGGATAAGCATAGGTCATATGTAATATAAGCTTTATGCTTTATGAATGTCTTTCCTCAAAAGAGCCCACGGGGGTATATAGATAATGCAAACATAGTATGAGTTCCTTATTTGAAGAGTTTGTTTACTTTTGGTCTTTGTAGCAATAGAGCCTTACCTATTACCATACACAGGATATATTTTTTTAGTTTATAAATTGAATTGATGTTGTGCCTTTTATATAGAAAAGGGAAATGAGACAAGTAATGATAACTTGACCAGGATCACATGGTTAGTCCTTAGCATAATATGGACTCAAACTAATTTTTTTTCATGTAGTTGAAACATCATACTACTCCCAGCTAAAGAGGCAAACACCAGAGGGTAGAAATAACAAAGCAGTTGATTCTTTTCAGTGATGATGGTCAGGCAATGGCAGTTCTCCATACTCCTTTTGTTGGTTATTAACTATATCCAACCCTCTAGATACCTTCCAGGGAAGTGTCAAGCTCTGTTTCTCAGGGACCTAGATGCCTCTGTCTTATTTCTTTTCCATTTGAAGATGGCAAAACTAATCTTGTTCCTTTAATATTAATGTAGTTTCATGGTTTGACACTTTGATTCATGATTTAAATTGTTACTTCTTTTTCATTGTATCTTAAGCAACTAGAATAATGCCTGGCTCATAGAAGGCACTTAAATGTTCACTAGTTTTTAGACTGTTACCTTAACCAAAATCTCTAATGCCACCTTTGCCTTTTTTGAGGCATAAAAATATTTTATCTGGCCACTCATTTAAATTTTGCCTGAATCATAGAATAGGTAAATTGGAAGGGATTTCATTGGTTATCTAATCCAACCAAAATATGAGAAGAACCCACTGAAATATACCTGGCAATTACTTGTTCAAGCTGCTTAAAGTCCTTAAAGGCTTTTGTTTCAACTCTTTCCTTATTACTTCTAAATATTATTCAGATCTTTATGAACAATCTATTACTTTTTCCCCTGGGATGCTGTTTTTAATGGTAGAGTTTTTTTCTTCTAGAATATTCTCTTGCAATTACTTTTACCTTGAGAATTTTCTTTTCTTTTAAATTATGTTAAACTCAAATCTTTGTTCTGGAATAGGACTTTGCAAGAACTTAACTAATAATAGCTTCTTGTCTTTATATCCCCAGCATTTTAGACATAGGACACCTAGGTAGAGATCCTCATCTTGGATAGACCATCTAGACCCAAAGATTCCATCCTATAATCTTATCTGGAGTAAATGAGCTAAGATCCTTGTGGGTTCAAGTCTCTTCCCTGTTACTTCAATCCTAAATTTCAACTACATGATTTAGAGGCACTAAGGATTGAGAGGATGTAGTAGAATCCCTGTTCTTTTTGCTCTTTACCCTCTTGCAGTTTTGAAAAGGGGTGTGGAAGGCTCAGATATAGAGCTTATTAATTATTAATCTAGGCCATATTAATAATTAAATTTTGTCTATCTTTCTCTGCTAGAAATTATCATATTGGCATAATTAAAAATAGCACCTGCATCAGAGCAGTTTTGAGGATGAAAAGAAGCATATGTAAAGTGCTTACAATCTTTAAAGTGCTATAAAAATGATGGGGAAGATGGTTTGGTGGTAGAGGTAATGATTAATGATGATAATGAAGAATTTCTTTCTTATTTGTTGCTTATCTGACCCATCTGATTATTATCCAATTTTCACAATAGAGATGGCCTGGCTATAATATTATACTGCTCATCTTTGGGGGTGGAAGGGAATTTCTCTTCATCTTCCTTTTAAAAAACAGAGGAGAGTGCACACTAGGAGTAGAAATAAAGAATGTATCTAAAAATTGAAGAGAAAGAAGAAACTTTAGAATAGTCACTTTAAAGAGCATGATAGGAAGCCAATTAAGAAAAAATAAGAGTATTTTATACATCAATGTAATCCATTCGAGATTCATTCCAGTGAAGTAATGGACTTGAGACCTCATTGATGTGACATCTGAAGCTATGATAATACATTTGTGAATTGAGTGTGCGGAGAAAACAACTACCTTTTCTGGAAGATTTTGCTGAGCCCTTTTCAGAGATACTCATTCATCTTTGGTTTCTTTCTGTCACTAAGCTCTCACTTGTGGCTGCAAGAAAATGTAGTATGAGCAGTGGCCACACACCTGAAACTGTCTTGGCAAATGCGCTAGACCAGGTTGAGGGTAACCAAGAGATCTCAAACCCATCAGTGACTTAAGGAAATGTTTACCCCAAGCATGTGAAAATTTCTTTCAGTTTTGGTAGGTAAGAACAATTTACTCTAATGACCATGGAGGTGGCTGAAGCAGGGACAGTAGAGTCCTTAGAACTTAGTCAGATATTAAATGTCATCCACTGCATCCTGGGATATTGTTAGTTGTCCTGACCATTATAGGAACACTAGACTTTGATGACTCTGGAAGAGAGAGTAAGGCAGATGATTTTGTGCAATTCTGCCTCACTAAAATCTAATTCATACAAAAGCCAAACCATCACTTTGATGATGTCATTGGTTCTCTGAAATGAAGGACAAAAACCAAGAAGCCCTGTCTTTAAAGTTTAACAGCTTCTTCCAGCAAAGAAAATAACTGGTACTGGGTGGCACAGAAAATTGAATGATGCATCCCAAGTAAGGAATATCCTAAGTTAAAAGCTGGCTTCAGTCACATACCAACTATGTGGCTCTGGGTAAGTCATTAACTTTGTGTGGCTCAGTTATTTCATTTATAAAATGGAGATACTAATCACAAGATAAGAGATAAGGAGACAAGAATCATAATAACTCATAAGAAGACCCTTGTTTATTATTGATTAGCATAGATCCAATTGAGAAAAAAGTTTTTTTTTTTCAGATATGAATGACATTTGGGAGAATTAAAACAATATGGATGGCATCATGGTCAATGGGAATTGAAAGAAGAGAATCAGTAGAATAAGCATAGTATCTCAAAAAGAGAATAAAATCAAAAGGAAATATCCCATCATTTCAATGCCAGAAGGCATGCTTTACAAACCTGAGTGAATCATTACTAATTTGTCCAGAGATACCACTTGGAGCTGCTTTTTTTTTTTTTAACAAAGACCCTGATAAATTGTAAATATCTGCAACACTATGGAGGATACTTTATTTAAATATATAATAATATAACAGAATAAAATATAGAAAATTTAGAATTTAATTTCTATTTCTGTACATGTTAAGTTTTGTTCCACAATTTTGAAATATGTCAAAAACTCATTGAAGTATATGATTATTATTCTACTTTTATTCTATTCTGTAACTCCATTTCTATGGCACTTTGATAGAGACAGCATTGATAATGACAGAGACAATCACCACTAGTGCCACTCACACTATATAACATTTTATGTTATGGAATACTGCAGGTATTGTCTCATTTGATCATCATAACAGTTTAACGCATATTTGAAAGTTAGCCCCATTTTGGGTCATATTCACATATATATATTAGAAATATTTGCCATAGAGTAGTGAGATAATTTTACCAAGCACAGAAAGTAAACAAGTATATGGGGGAAAAAATCAGTACTCAAGTTCAAGTCTGCTTACTCAAAAATCCAATTCTCTTTTTCATACACAAAAAAATAAATAAGATTTTTTAAAAATATATCTCCCTTGTTCTTGGGAGTATAACTTTCTCTATGTCTCTAGTGATTTCTTTAATGGAAACATAATGGGTACAGGCATTTAATTCATTTTTCTCCTGAAATTGAGAGCTCAACAGAAAATTATTCAATAAGCATGGGTACTATAAAGTGCTTTTCTAAATGAAGGCACACTTTCCTTTGGAGAATATTAAAATTATTTACATGAGACTTTGGAATGGATATATGTTATCAGAGTTTTGAAAATAATTTTACTAGCCTAGTTTATATTAAAAAAAAATAAAGTGATATATAGGATATAAAAAGGCAATTTAAAAGGAAAATTGAAATATTGTGAAGCAACATCAAGAATTGTGTTCTTAAAATGAATTTATTGATTATTTTTCCAAATGGATATAGGAAGGTTAGGGATTAGAAATTAATTGTTAAAAGGATGTGTTCTTTAAAAAAAAAAGGAAGTTTAGAAGCAATTGTGTGAAAGTATAAGATTTCACTAAAGAAATTAGAGGTGATAAATCACTGAATTATGGAACCTAAATCAGTATTAACATTCCATCTACCTTGTCTTGCAGCTGCCATATTTGTGGAACAATTTGTATGTAACTGTTTCTTTTTAAATATAAATTGATAATGAGCATATCTGAGGATGGCTACTTTATATGTATGATTTATGATCAATTGGAAGTATAATGTTTGTCATGCAGACAAGAGAAACAAATTGCAAGTATTTAAAGAAAATTGAACAAAAGTACCCAAAGAATGTCTTTACACATATCCTCAGGAAATTCTTTCTTTATGTAGTCCTACTATAAATGCTATTAAACAAACACAAATTGGGGTATAATGTATTTCTATCATGGTTACTGAAATATACCAGACAAAGTTAGAGAAAAGGGTCTCTTTTGTTCCTATGCCTAACATCCTCCTTCATCTCTTTGTAATAAGTAGTATGTCTTGGATCACTAATAATCCCTCCTTCCTTCCTTTCTTTTCTCCTTCCCTCCTTCCTTTTTATCTTCCTTTCATCCTTCCTTCTTTCATTTCTTCCTCCTTTCTTCCCTCCTTCCTTTCAACCTTCCTTCTTTTCTCCTTCCTTTCCTCCTTCCTTCCTTCTTTCCTTGCCTCCTTTCCTCCCCTCCTTCCTTCCATCCTTTCTTCCTTCCTTTCTTCCCTCCCTTCCTTCCTTTCTCCTTCCAAATTAAGATACCATCTTCTATATAAGGCCTTTCATGAATTCCAATTTTATCATTCTTTGCTTTTTTAAATATTTTATATGATATTTTAGTTATTGTATATGTTATTTAAATGCTATCACGCTACTATTATGTCCTCTAAATCTCCTGTCAAAATATCTAATCTGCTGCTGAATCATCAGTAAAATCATTGGACCTTATGAACAAATTAATGCTGTACTCTAAGGACCACCAGGCTTTCCCAACTATCTTGAAGCCATATCTTTCATATATTAATTGTTTCCTTCTATTGGAATACAAAGTCCCTTTAAAGCAGGGATGGTATCACTTTTGTGATATAGCTCATAGCTCAAAGCTTGGCATATAGTAAACACTTAATATATGTGTTGGTAATAGATACTATTCTGGTCCCCACTACTTGTTACATTTCAGCTGTATCTCAGGATTTTCTATAAACCTTTATGGGGTTTGGAGGTAGCTAGCCTCTACCAATGGCTAATTCCCCCTATGATTTCATTCCTACAACTTTAGGAGTGCCCTGAATCCCAGCTTCATTTAACCAATTCATGGTCAGAGTAGCTTTTACAAAGAATATTTATTTCAATGATATAGCAAGAATATACAGACATTGATTGTCCCCTCATTATATCACCCTTCACTCACCTTAGTCTTTGGAGAAATAAGGATTAGGTTCACAGCTTAACTCAATTCCTAGAATGGTCTAACCAAGTTACAAGTTGGAAATATGCTTACATTGAGTTCTTTGTCCATTTTCTTTTTGTTAGCCATACTGGACCAACTGTTCGGTCTTCCTGGTAGTACTACTTAGCTGTTGAGGTACTGAGCATAGAAGGCAAATGTTGTTAATTAATGTGAAAGTGGTGACTTAAGCAGTTCCTTCTACAAAGTTCAGAGATGTGGCTCAAAGCTGATATATGGTTGAAAGCTGATGCTATAATTTGAACTTTGTAGAAATTTCTTCTGCAGATGAAAGAACAGCAGAATAATTATTGCCTAGAATTTTCAGCAATTTTTTACTCACAGTTCTTGTTGCCTTCTTGCCAAAATGAACTGTTTGCTCATTTATACTAAATTGCAATTGGGTCATTAGCAAAGATTGAGGAGCTTAAGAAATATGGCATAAAGCATAGCATAATACCACATAACATATATCTCCTTTGTCTTATAAATAGAACTCTCCAGTGGTTGGTTAAGTATTATTTAAGATAGTGTTGGATCTTTATAGAACATTTGCATCATTAAATATTTAATTTAGACATTAAAACATGTATGAAGTTCTTTTGAGTATTATTAATGATTAAGCAATGAGGAAATGTGTTATTACAATGCGTTAAATCTTTAATGTCCGTTAGCTCCACTTGGTAAGTGTAACTAGAAACGGTACTAATGACACTTCTGGATCTCAAGGAGTCCTCTGTTCATTGTAAAGAGATGAAGAATCTTATAACACCAATCAATAAATGATGAAAGGAAACTGCTCACACTGGCTCAAATTTGGATGCAGGCTTTCACACAAATCCTATTAGCTTTATGATGAAGAGATTGCTGAACAGACACAACTTCCTGCTTTGTAACCAAATAACTGTGTGTGTGTGTGTTTGTAAATATGGTTTTATCTAAAGTTTTGTTTTTAGATCATATTCACCATCAAGGAATTCTGAAAATTCCTTTAAAAAATAATTTCAAGGAAACACAAATACCTTTGAAATGATCCCAAGGGCTTTACTTTGAAGTTTATACAAAGCTTCCTGTGAAGTTCTCACTTTCTCAGGATGGGTCAAAATATCAAGTTGTACATATGCTGACATTTGTACATATATAACCCATTATGGTATAGTGGAAAGAGCCTTGGATCTGTTCTCAGAGATCCTGGTTTAACATACTTGTGTGACAGGAGGCACTTACCTGGTCCTCTGGTTTCTCATTTATAAAATGGAGAGATGGTGGTGAATTAGATTACAGCAAAAGTCCCTTTTAAATTGAAAAAAAGTACTATTTCACAACATGTAGAGATTCAAAAGTAGATTTATTTTAATTGCTTTCTTGATTGAACCCCACAGATTGTCATACCAGTAGATATTAATTTCCATGTTTGTGATACATAGCATATATACTTATAGTTAAGTTTTAACAAGTCAATCTAAAGAAACTATTCGAAAGGAATTATACACTTTTGATGAATAGAAAAATGAAATTTTAGATTTGAGAAATCTCAGCAATGATCTAGTTCAAATTCCTGACCCCTTTGAGAACTCAATTTTCAGTGTTTCAGAGAAGTGATTTAATGATGATGATGATGATGCTTTTATACAGTGTGCCAAAATTATTAGTATACTATAGACTTATTAAAAACTTTTGAGACTTTATACAATCCCTTAGTTTATCCAAAAAAATGATAACATGCATTATCTCATATGATCCTTATGACAACCCTGCAATGCTGCCATTGTCATCACCTCAGTTAAAAACTGGCTATGAGAAATGTATGTGACATCCTCAAGGTCACAAAGCTATTAAATATCTGAGAAAATATTTGAGTTCAGGTCTTCCTGATTCCAATTCTAGCACTCTACTCATTATCCCATAATGTTTCCTTTGAGTTAAGCACTTATGACTTAACCACCCACCCCATTTCATTTATAGAATACTCTGATTCCTTCACTTTATTGGTCTTTGTAACTTCAAACCCTTCACAATCTGGATTTAAATAAAATAAATTGAATCCTTTCTCCATGTGAAACTCCTTAAAGTTAACCATTATCTCTCCTCTATATAAAGACTACTTGATGATAGTACATAGCACCTGTGCACATTTTCCTGTTTTATCATTGATAAAAATTAATAATCAGAATCAGTGATTAAATTTATCTAAGCTTCAATAAAAAATTAATCTTATATGCTTGCAACATGGAGATAGATCATTGAAGTCAAGAGCTTTAAGGTTGTAGTTTCTTCAGCTGATTCAACAATAAAAAAAGAGTTACTTAGTAGTCAATTGTGTCATGTGGTGAAAAAATAGTCCTATCTGTGCTGTTCTTTTATTCTTGTCAAGATCAACTTTGATATGTGTGTATATCAGTCTCATGATGATTTTATAAAGATGAAGTAGGTCAATCAAAAATTCTGCAGAGTCCAAATGGAAGCATGATTCCCTATGGTTGAAGTCCACCATATCCTACTTTTTGTAGTTAAGTTCATTCTATTTGCATCAGGTTCTAGGACACTATTCAGCCTCTTCAATTAGTCCCAAACTACTCCAAAATTTTGCATCAATACACACAGGAAAAATGGATAAAAACAACCATTACCCAGGCAATGTTATGCAATTTTATAGACAATTCACTGAATTAGGCCATCATTATATTTTATATGGGCACTATTGGAAGCCATTGGTCAAGGATCAGATATGAACAAGAGAATGGAATGGATTGGATTTAGGGGGAGGGGGAGAACACTTTCAATTATTTTAAACTATTCTCTGACTCTCAAACCCATTTTTATTAACATCATACTGTATGATGTAACCATACTGTATGAACCCTGTTCATCATCCTCACTGCTTTCATTGTCCCATCAGAAAATTGGACTCTGTCCCATAGAATCAGATTAGGCTCTGATGGCTTAATTTTCTACTTGCCATTCTCAGAAGCAATTCTTCACATCACTTTCAGGTCATTACTCAAATGTTCAAATCAGCGTGGGTCTGAAATATTCACAATACATGCCTTTACATAATATCATATATATCTAATCTTCATTGAGATTCAGCTTTAGCTTCTTTTTACCAGTCAGTATCTCTCAAGAAAAGATTATAGATTTAAGATTATTGCCCCTTAACTTTCTATTTTCTAGTATTACCAGAACTGTAAAGGGTATGATAGATGATTTAACTTTCCTGAGGATTAGTAAGGAAAGCAGAAGGCAGACAAAAGAACTCTTCTCCTTCTACTAGAACTGCAGTATTTATGTTTTCTGAATAAAGTTATCTATTTTCAAGACCACTCTCAAAAAATGCCTGTCATTCTCTATATGAAATGGGATTTTTCAAGAATTTTAACATATAGATTATCTTTCAAAAAAGAAGATACAATGGAAAGCAATAAACTGCGTATCTGGATGCTTAGTTCCATTCCTGATTCTATCATTAAATAGTTGTATGACCTTAGACAAATGATTTTATCACTTTGTGCCTCAACTTCTTTTTTTATTTTTATTTAAAATGTTTTTCCATAGTTACACGATTCATAATCTCTCCTCCCCTGCTCTCTCCTCCTCCCTCCCAAAGCCAACAAGCAGTTCCACTGGGTTATACATGTATCATTGTTCAAAACATATTTCTGTGTTATTCATATTTGCAGTAGAGAGATCCTTTAATGACAAAACCCTAATCACATCCCTAAAGAACTACATGATTGAGCATATATTTTCCTAATGTATTTCTGGTTCCATACTTCTTTCTGTGGATGTGGATGGTGTTCTTTCTCACAAGTTCCTCTGGATTGTCCTGGATCATTGCATTGCTACTAGTAGAGAAGACCATTACATTTGATTGTGTCACAGTGTATCAGTCTTTGTGTATGATGTTCTACTGGTTCTGTTCCTTTCACTCTGCATCAGTTCCTGGAGGTTGTTCCAGTTAACATTGAATTACTCCATTTCTTTATTCTTTTCAGCACAATAATATTCACAATTTATTCATCCATTCCCCAATTGATAGACACCCCCTCATTTTCCAGATTTTTTTTGCCACCACAAAGAGCATGGCTATAAATTTTTTGGTAAAATTTTTTTTCCTTATTACCTCTTTGGGGTACAAATCCAGGAGTAGTATGGGTGGGTCAAAGGGCAGGAAATCTTTTAAAGCCCTTTGGGCATAGTTCCAAATTGGCCTCCAGAATGGTTGGACCAATTCACAACTCTACCAGTAGTGTATTAGTGTCCCAATTTTCCCATACCCCCACAACATTTATCACTTTCCTTTTCTGTCATATTGGTCAATCTGCTAGGTATGAGGTGGTAACTCAGAGTCGTTTAATTTGCATTTCTCTAATCAGGAGGGATTTAGAACACTTTTTTTTCTTGTACTTATAGATAGTTTTAATTTCATCATGTGAAAACAGCCTATTCACGGCCCTTGACCATTTGTGGATTGGGGAGTGCCTTAATTTTTTGTAAATTTGACCTAGTTCCTTATATATGGGAAATTAAACCTTTGTCAGACTTTTGTTATAAAAATCTTCTCCTAGTTTGATGCTTTCCTTATAATTTTGGTTGCACTGGTTTTGTTTCTACAAAAACTTTTTAATTTGCTATAATAAAAGTTATTTATTTTACACTTTGCAATGTTCTCTATCTCTTGCTTGGTCTTAAATTCCTTCCTTTCTCAAAGGTATGACAGGTATATTAATCTATGTTCATCTAATTTATTTATAATTTTACTCTTTATACATAAATCATTTACCCATTTGAATTTTCCTTGGTAGAGGGCATAAGATGTTGATCAAAACATAATTTCCCCCATACTGTTTTCCAATTTTCCCAGCAGTTTTTGTCAATTAGTGAGTCTTTATCCTCAAAGCTGGGGTCTTTGGGTTTATCGAACATTAGCTTAGTGTGGTCATTTACCCCTTGTCTATTGCATTTATCCACCCTTCTGTCTGTTAACCAGTATCATATTCTCTTGATGACCACTGATGTAGAGTAGAATTTAGGATCTGGTACTGATTGGTCCCCATCCTTTACAATTTTTTTCATTGTTTTCCTTTATATTCTTGATCTTTTGTTTTTCCATATGAACTTTGTCATATTTTTTTTTCTAATTCTATTTTTAAAAAGTAGCACTGAATGTCCCTGAATAAGTAGATTAATTTGGATAGGATTGTAATTTTTATTATATTACCTCTTCCTAGCCAGAAGCAATTATTGTTTTTCCAATTGCTCAGATCTAGTTTTAGTTGTGTGGAAAGTGTTTTGTAGTTGTGTTCATATAATTCCTGTGTTTGTGTTAGCAGATAGATTCCTAAATATTTTATACTGTCTAGAGTGATTTTAAATGGAGTTTCTCTTTGTAACTCCTGCTGCTGAGTTTTGTTGGAAATATATAGAAATGAGGATGATTTATATGGGTTTATTTTGTACCCTGCAACTTTACTAAAGTTGTTAATTATTTACACTAGCCTTTTAGTTGATTTTCTGTGGTTCTCTTAAGTATACCATCATATCATCTACAAAGAGTAATAGTTTCTTCTCCTCATTGCCTACTTTAATCCCTTTAATTTATTTTTCTTCTCTAATTGCTACTGCTAGTATTTCTAGAACAATATTGAATAAAAGAGGCAATAATGAATCTCCTTGCTTCACTCCTGATCTTATTAGGAATGCTTCTAACTTTTCTCCATTGCAGATACTTGCTGATGGTTTTAAATATATACTTTGTATTATTTTGAGAAATGGTCCTTCTATTCTCATATTTTCTAATGTTTTCAATAGGAATGGGTGTTGTATGTCATCAAAGCATTTTTCTGGATCTATTGAGATAATCATGTGATTTCTGTTGGTTTGATTATTGATATGTTCAATTATGTGGATGGTTTTCCTAATATTAAACCATCCTTGCATTCCTGGCTTAAATCCCACCTGATCATAGTGATCCTTGTGATCACTTGCTAAAGTCTTTTTGCTAGTATTCTATTTAAGATTTTTGCATTTATGTTCATTAAGGAGATTGGTCTGTAATTTTCTTTCTTGGTTTTTGGTCTGCCTGGCTTTGGAATAAGTACTATATTTGTGTCAAAAAAAAGAATTTTAAAAAACTCCTTCTTTGCTTATTTTGTCAAAGAATTTTATTATATTGGGATTAGTTGTCAATTAAATTTTTGATAGAATTCACTTGTGAATCCATCTGGCCTTGGAGCTTTTTTTCTTAGTAATTACCTTGATGGCTTGTTCAATTTCTTTTTCTGGGATAGGATCATTTAAGAAATCTATTTCCTCTCTTGTTAACCTGAATAATTTTTATTTTTGTAAATATTCACCCATTTCACCTAGATTATCATATTTGTTGCTATATAATTAAGCAGAGTAGTTCTTAATGCCTTAATTTCCTTTTCATTAGAGGTGTGAATGCCCCTTTCATCTTTGATATTGTTAATTTGATTTTCTTCTTTCATTTTTTATTAGGTTGACTAGTACTTTATCTATTTTATTTGTTTTTCTCAAAGTACCAGCTCTTAGTTTTATTTATTAGTTCAATAGTTTTTTACTTTCAATTTGATTAATTTTTCCTTTAATTTTTAGGATTTCCAATTTAGTTTTTATCTGTGGATTTTTAATTTGTTCTTCTTCTAATTTTTTTTTTAATTTGTAAGCCCAATGCATTGATCTCCACATATAGGTACTTACTGATATATATTTTCCCGAGTACTGCTTTGTCTGTATCCTATAGGTTTTGGTATAATGTCTCCTCCTTATCATTTTCTTTAATGAAGTCTGTATTTGTTTCTATGATTTCTGCTTTGACCTACCTGTTTTGAAGAATTAGAATATATAGTTTCCAATTAATTTTAAATTTGCCTTTCCATGAACCCTTGTTAATTATAATTTTTACTCCATTGTGATCAGAAAAAGTAGCATTCATTAGTTCTACTTTTATGCATTTGTTTGCAATATTTTTATGCCCGAATGCATGGTCAGTCTCTGTATATGCACCATGTACTGCTGAGACGAGGGTTTATTCCTTTTTTATTCCTGTTCAATTTTCTCCAGTATCTATTAACTCTAATTTTTCTAACATTTCATTTACTTACCCTACTTCTTTCTAATTTATTTTTGGTTCAATTTATCTAGTTCTGAAAGAGGAAGGTTAAGATTCCCCCACTAGTGTGGTCTTACCATCTATTTCCCTACTGAGCTTCTTCAATTTTTCCTTTAGAAATCTAGATGCTATACCATTTGGCTGGCACATAAATGTTTAGTAATGATATTACTTCATTGTTTATAGTACCTTTTAGCAAAAAGTAATTTCTTTCCTTTTCTCTTTTAATCAGATCAATTTCTACCTCAGCTTTGTCTGGCATCATGATTTCTGCTGGTTTTTGTTTGTTTTGTTTTGTTGTTATTGTTGTTTTTACTTTAGAAGATGTATAATATATTCTGCTCAATCCTTTCACCTTGAACCTGTTTGTGTCACCTTGCCCTAAATGTGCTTCTTTTAAACAACCTATAGTAGAATTCTTGTTTTTAATCCACTCTGCTATCCACTTCCATTTAATGGGTGAGTTCATCTCATTCTCATACAGCATTATAATTACTAACTATTGTATTAACCATTGTATTAACCCCTTTGGATCCTGCTCTATTCCTTTTCACTTGATTCCTCCTCACCAGTATTTTGCTTTTTGTCACCCCCCAACCCCCTGCCTTCAATTACCCCCGCTTCCCTTGTCTTGTTCTCCTTTTACTTCTCTATAGGGTAAGAGAGAATTCTATGCCCCACTGTGTATACTTGTTTTTCCCACTCTGAGACAGTTACAAAGAGAGTAATGTTTAAGCATTGCCTGTCACCACCCTTATCCTATCCTTCTCTGTATTGATTTTTTCTCACCACTTTGTTATATAATTTACCCCATTCTTTCTCTCCCTTCCCTTTTCTCTCAGTGCAACTCTCTCTTTCAGCCCTTGATTGATTTTTACATGTCATTCATATGCATACATATCATATAATATCATATATACATATATATTATTTCATAGTATAACATTTGCATACATATCATATCATATATCATCATACACATCATATTATCATAATCAGCATACTTTCCCCCTCTTTCTGAGTAAATTCCTTCTACCTTCTCTATAACTGAGAGTAATTTTTGAGAATTATAGAAATCCTCTTTCCATGTAGACATATAGACATTTTTACCTCAATGAGTCTCTTAAATTTCCTTTTTCTTAATTACTTTTTTGGGCTTCTCTTGTGTTTCATATTTGACCTTCAAATTTTTTGTTTAAGTCTCTCTTATTCCATAGGAATATTTGGAAATTTTCTATCTTATTGAATGATAATTTCCCCCCTCAAGGAGTATACTCAGTTTTGCTAGATAGGTGACTGTGGGTTCTAAACCCAAATCTTTTGCCTTTCTGAATATCATATTCTATGCCTTCTTATCCTTCAATGTAGAAGCTACTAGGTCCTGAATGATGCTGATTGTACTTCCATTGTATTTGAATTTTTTCTTTCTGGCTGATTGAAGTATTTTTTTCCTTGGCTTGGTGGTTCTTGAATTTTGCTATTATATTCCTGAAAGTTTTCAGTTGAGGATTTCTTTCTGGAAGTGCTCTGTTAATTCTTTCAATTTTAATTTTATATTCTTGTTCAAGGATCTCTGGGCAGTTATCTTTGATGATTTCTTATAATATGATATCCAAGGTTTGTTCTTCATCATGGCTTTCAGGTAATCCAATAATTATCAGATTGTCTGTCCTAGATCTATTTTCTAGGTCTGTTATTTTTTTAATAAGATATTTGATGTTTTCCTCTGTTCTTTCATTTCTTTGATTCTTCTCTATTGTTTCTTCATTTCTCACGAAATCATTAGTTTCTAGAGGTCAGTTCTGATTTTTAAGACCTGGTTTTTTGCTGGGAGTCATCAGGCCACAATGCCTTGACAGAGTCACAAATGGTAGCTAAGGAGGCCACAGTGTGGCCCTTGGCAAGATGTGACTGCCCACTCTATCCCATTTGCATGACCACTCTCATAAATATCCCTTACCTATTGAATTTACATGATTACTAATCCCCCTAGTCTCAGAAGGAATAATGCAAGAGGAAAATACCTGTACCCTAATCCCTGAAAAACATCACCGAAAGGTCAGAGCTTCAAAACCAACACCAAAAGACTATCATGGGTTAACTTTTAATTAGGTTCATAATTCCCAACAAAACTGAAGCTACAAGCCAAGTCCAGAACTTTCCCACTCACAGAAACTTATTCTCATGAAGCCAGCACACAAACCAATCATAAAGGACCATACAATAAATACAGGTACACTACAGGTACACCAAGCTTCAATATGCCTCAGTGACTTGATTTCATAAACCAGTAACTCAGAAACTCCCTAGTAAACCCTGAAAAATGACCAGTCTAATATTAAATCTGAATTGGGTTCCCAGTACCCCTCAACCTCAATGATATACTTGAATTATCTTTTAAGAACTTCTGATTAATTATTCCATTTTATTAAAAGTAATAAGTAAATTTCCTTGATTGTTTGTAAGTTCAAAAACTTCTCAGGGTAATGAGAAAATTAATTCACCTGTGACAAAATTATTTATCTAGTGTGGAATCTTTATGCTGTCAAGAATCTGTAATCTTATTTACAAGAATATAGAATGTTAATCAAGTGATTTGTTAAAAGTTAATGTATCACTTTTCCAATTATCTCTATTTGGACATGTGTGCTAAGTAATGTATCTGTATGCCAAGAAAATCGGTATAAAAATAAATATCAAGCCTGGGGATGGCGTAGCAGCTATCAGATGTAAAGCATTCCCATGGCCATAAAGATACAGCTATCTTCCCTTTGTTATTTTCTTGACTCATCATTCACCAACTGTTCAGGAACCCCATGAGTGAGGCTGGACCTTGCCCGTGGCAGATATTCTCTGTCAGTTTTTGGTTCTCCTTTTTCAATTGGCCCATTTCTTTTTGCATCACTTTCATTTCTCTTCCCCACTTTTCCTCTACCTCTAATAATTGGATTTTGAAGTATTTTTTGAGCTCTTCCAGAATCTGTAATCAATCCATATTTTTGTTTTGGACTTTGGGTATATTTCATTTGCTTTTGCTGTCCCTTTCTGTGTCTGCACGTTGCTCTTTGTCTCCATAAAAAGTCTTTAGAGTTAGGAGCTTTTTGGATTATTTGCTCATTTTTCCTATCTAATTATAGATAGCCTCTGTTTTCTGGGGAGTTGGGGTACCCTTTTAAATTTCAGTCCTTCCTTGATGTTATTTTCAGCTTATTTTCTTGGTTTTTACTAGTTTACCAGATGGTCTGAGGGCTGAGAACTCTGAGAGTCATATCCTCATGATGATTAAATTCACCCTTGAGATGCTGATAGCTTAGAGACTTTCCTCAGGCTTGGGTATAAGCTTTTAATCTCAGTCTGAACTTGATTAAGTCAGGTGCCGATCAGATTCTAGCCCCAGGCTTATATAATATATATATATATATATATATATATATTGGGGTTTCAAGATGTTCTTGATTCAATCAGGCACACCCTTGATTGCCCTGTCCTGGAGCTCCATCCTTAGTTTTGGGCAAAAAGATCCCGGGGAGGCTCCCCCTGAGAACTGGGTCATCACCTAAAACTGAATTTTGTCCTCACCTCAGAACCAGACTGGGATTCCTGGCTTAGCTCTGGGCCCAAATGGATAGGGCCCAGATTGCCTTGGGCTAAGACTCTAGACTTCTCTACAGGTTTGCAATTTCAAGTGGCCTGAGTTGGCTTGGACTTCTTTTTGCCCTGTAGAATATTCATGTTTGACTTTGCTTAGGATTAAGTTCAGAACATGTGAAAGCAGATGTGTGGAGTGGTGGTGAGGGTGTGGTTTGCTCTTGGTTTGCTTTTCACTCCCTGCAGTACCCCTGCTAGCTCTGCTCCCCTCTCACTTCAGTTCTCTACATGATCTCTGCCTACCTTTTAGGTTTTTCTTTTTTTTTTTTTGAAGGTTGTGTCCCTTTGTCTCTGTTAGTTCTTTCACTCCTGTATTCATTTTGTGGTGATGTTTTACTCTTGGTCAGAGAGCATTTTCATGGTGAAATGGCAAGTTGCTGTACTAGTTACTTCTCCATCTTGACTCCACCCCAAGAAGTTCAACCTCAACCTCTTTATATGTAACAACAGTAAGATGATTTAGATAGTCTCTAAGATTTCTTCCAATTATCTTGAGTTTCTGTTATAATATGAAGGTAAAGGCACAAGAAATAGCTTCTCTCCCCATTTCATACATCCAGCTGAAAGGAAGATAGAATTTATTCCTGTTTCCCAAAGGCAATGGTAAACTTGGTTAAATTTCTCTCCCGTGTACTGACCTGATTAAAAAGTTATTGTGTTTAATCCATAAATGTTGTGCATATAAACACTCCCCTGGGCTTAGAATGAATTGAATACAGAGTGCTGGTACTTGTGTACCAATAAGGAAATTGGCAAATTTTACACTACCCACACGCCATCCTATTCTCACCCTACTTTATCAGTATCCAGCTTACTACATTGATAAAATCAGTAATACTTGCTTTATTTCGTAAATCAAAGATAGTTTTTACTCCTCCCTCTAACTTTTTAAATTCTGAGATATTTAACAGAAGACTTTTGAGCCTAAAACTTGCATAGTTCTTCCTGCTTTGGGCAACTTATTTTTGGCTGAATTTAAGTGAGGTTTATAACATATGGTGCAGACCTTGGTTTCCTAGGTAACTCCATGTGTGGACTTGGTAGTAAGATTTCTCTTCCTTTGAGCACGTACATTGGTGGGGGAAAATGATACCAGTTTCAGATTCAGGGCCCACAACCTCTTCCCTCAAATTAGGCCTCTCAGCTGTTCAGGCACTCCCACTGTGGTGGCCCATCTGAGGCTGCTCTTCAAATAGCCCCATGAGATAGAGCTTTCTATCCCTCTCATTTCCCACACAAATATACTCAGCTTCTATACACAGGCATTTACAGAATAGAATGGAAGTAATATACTTAATCTAATCAATTAATCTAATCTAACATGCAGTTTAGCACCTTTTCTAGATCTCTGATTCTTTGAAATTTGCCTAGTTCAATGACAGGCTAAGTGATTTGTCTAGGAACACACCAATGATTCTTGTGGGGTTTGAGTTCAGGGCTTCTCAGTTCCAAAGTTGACTCTATCCACTACATCATTCTGCCTCCTTCTACGCACCATGTGTTCCATTGAAATGAGGTCTTTTGTAGACACAGTGTTGAGATGTAACCTGACAAAGGGTGACCCATGTTAGGTCAGTGACTAGAATATTTGGGAGTGAGGAACAGAAAACCAATTTTGGACCTTCTTCATGTGATATTCTTAATTATAGGTAAGGTGATGACCTGCTCTTCCATTGTGCAGAGCAAATACCATTCCTTCCAATCTGTTAACATCAGAAGCAAGATTTTCTTCTTTTTTCAACAGTGTTATGTTCTTGCTTTCTTATTCTTCTTCACTGTATTTTCTATTAGTCTATAAATATTTTAAGCCAGATTAGTAATCTTATTGGCATAAAGAGCTCCCAGAAATTTTTTTGTTTGTTTGTTTGTTTTTCTGCAAAAACAAAACTTTTTTTTTTCCTTTTAGGATGTCAGTGGACCCAGCAGTTAAGTGACCTGCTCTGGGGTGATATAGTCAATATGTATCAGAAACAGGCCTTGAATCTAGGTCTTCCTGACTGACTCTAAGGCTAATAATTATCTATGCAATATGCCCCTTTGCTTTTTTTCTTATATCAACTCATTTCTATTTGGATCAGTTAGGAATCCATAGTAGAATTCCAGGTGAGAGTTCAGATATGGTCAGGAATTTTAAATATCAATGGGAAAAAAAAAACACACTAGATTTAGGGGCAGAAGATTTGAGTTTAAGTTATAGTTCTTACAAGTTAAATGATCTTTAGCAAGTCACTTTATTTCTCTGAGACCATTCTTCAGCTGTAAAAAGGGCATGATACTTGTGCTACCTACTTACTCCAGTTATTATGAAGATAGTGCTTCAAAAGCCTTAAATCACTCTTTAAATATGAACTATTATTCGATCATTGGGCTTATTAGTGCTGATGGCTGCCTTACAATATAGATAATAGTCCCTTCAGTGTATCACAGAAGGCAATTAAACTAATTTCAGAATACTCACTTTAAATCTATGGTTTGGGGATTCCAATATATTCCTCTCTCTTAAAATTGATCATAAGTTTGTCAACCATCATATTTAAAATGCCTTCAATTTCATTCTATCATTCATTCTATTAAAAGAATACACACAACAGAAATAATTCAGAAAATAGTTTATAGGGTAGAAGGCAATTTAATCTAATCCATATGAGATATAACAGACACACACACATACATCCTGTCTTTTACACTACATCACACACATATTTTGGTGTCCATTAAGACATAGAGAGAAGTAATGTCAATATTCTCTATTGTTTGAGGTCCTCAGGAAAAGACATAAGTTTGGGATGGGAGTGTAAACCTCAAAATTCCTTAGACTTATAAATGTTGGAAATTTCACATAAGTTGCTGTATGACATTTTTAAAACCTATGAATTGATGGACATTTGTCACAATTTTTACAAACAGAGCAATCCTTCAACCTTGGTATTTAAACATATTTTTTAAAACAAAGTAAAACTCATCTTGGGTTTAGAACATAATCAAGAAATCTATATATCATTCTGGTAGAAGTAAAATAGTGAGCTGAAGAGCATAAATAAAGGGTGCTCCTTTTTCTTGGAGGCTTATAGGGATACAAATGCCTTGAGATTAACTGCCCAACTTCCATTCACATGTGGGAAGGTTGGGGGTTATAAAATGTATTTCACTTCAGCTAATGGGCCTTACCTCGTGGTAGGGGCAGGCAAAATAACCAGATTGTTAAAAAAAAATTTCCAACAATCATATTTAAAAAACCCTTAAAATCAAATCATTTGAGGTATTTAGCACATTAAATTTTCCAAGGTTGTTAATACAATTATAACCAGTTCTGAAGTCCATCTATCCTCAGCAAAATAGAAAAAAGCTGTTTTTTCATATATGGGCTTATTCACAATAATATTTGTTCAACACAGTTATAGGGGAAAACAACAGAATTTTAAAACTCAGTACATTCAAAATAAATTCAATCAACCTTCAGTTCAAAGAATAATATTCAATCCAGTAATATATGAACTTAAAATCACAAAGTTATATCTTAAACAAAACAATGCAATAGAATACAGAGATTTTTTTTATAAACCATTGGAGTCTGAAATGCCTTAGAGCCTTTAGTCTCTTCAAAGTTCCTTGGGTTTTTTTTTTATTTGCCTTTTTTGGAGTTTAATTACAATAGGAGCAAGAAAGGAATTAGAGATATATATAGAGAGAGAGAAAGGGGAGAGAAGGGAATAGGGCTTAAATACCCCTTCTGTTTAGGCTGGGCCAAAAGGCCCAAGCCCTTAGATAGCTGGGGCAAAGAAAAGAGATCAGTCCCTATTACTCACGTGTCCAAAATGGAGAAACAGTCTCAGAGGCCCCCACCTTCAGCTTCCTTCAGAGCAAGCTTCCTCAGAGCCCAGGAACCACACCGCTCAAAAACCCAACCACCTCCAGTCTCCCGACCCTCCTATCTTTTCAGGAAAAACCCTCCAAGTTTTCTGAGAGAAGTACAGGGAGTAAATTTAAAGATTCCTCTGGTACTTCTAATGATAATGAGCCATCTGGGGAGCAGGTTATTGTGGCTCTGAGTTTGCATAGAAGGTCCCTCCCCAGCAAATTTAAAGGGGAGTCAGGCATCAAGAGGAAGGAGTGTTGTACCTCTAGGGGTCCTAGAGGAGTAGCTGCTACAGCTTTACTAGTAACAAAAGCCGTTGATTTAGTATTGGGATGTCCATTAACAATAATGTGCCCACATGAGATTGAAGCATTATTGGTAAAACATAGAACACAGGCATTCTCGGATCAGAAAATTTTCCAAGTATGAAATATCCCAATGGTGAAATTTCCAACATTTATAAGTCTAAGGAATTTTGAGGTTTACAGGGGGGAAAGTCCACTAGTACAATTAAATTTTCAAACATTTAAACCATTTCCCAAATGTTATTGCAAGCTCTGTGAGGGTCAATTTCTTTACATATTTATATATCCACTTGAGAACAGAAGACACAATAAACATCTGATGAACAAAAATTTTAACAACTTTTGTAAATTCCCTGATGTATTCTTCAACTAGCTCATTTGATTCTTATGCAGTGACACATTGAGTTAAATACAACTAAGACTCATTAAGCACTATGTGCAAGACTCTATTAAGAGAGATGAAAGACAAATCAAAACACCTTCCCTTCAAGAACTTATAGCGTGCTAGAGATATATACATGAGGGAATCTCTAAAAATCAAGGAGGCAGAGGTCTGGCAATAGGAAATCAAATTTAGGATTGAAGAGCTCATTGGTAAATTTTCAGAGAGCAGTTTCACTAGAATGGTGAGTTCATAATTCAGATTACAATTCAGATTAAGAAATGACAAAGTGGTTATTTTTTTAAAGGGATAATGGGAGGGAATTATGATGTGGGCAAAATCTAGAAAGAGATAAAGGAATCTGATTTAAGTGAAAAGATGGCCTGAACATAGAAAAGAGACATTGGTTTACCAATAAGGACCAATGGAAGAGAAAATAGGTAAAGATGAAGGTAGCTAATGAAATTCTGGATTGAAAAGCAAAGGAGTTCACAGCAGAGAGACTCATTTGCCACAAAACAGGAGGCAAGCTGATCTGCTGAAAGAGATCGGAAGGGATGGAAGAAATGGTTAGAAACAATGAATTATAATTCTATTTTAGCTTTATGCTTCATTATATTTAAGATGTTTTAGTTTTCCTATTGACCACTGATGGACTCTATGCTTTATAGGAATGTTATATGAATATGGCAGTGTCAAATTAATAATACACTTATGAAATGCTATCTGAGGATAGTAAAAAGACATCACTATGAATGAACTATTCAGATACATTTCCAGATTCATAATTTTCCAGAGTACCTAAAAGTATGTGCCTAGTGGTGCTTTCTACCGGCAGGCACCACAGCTACTTTTTTGGTGTTCCCTTAGAGAATGGGGAAAAAGTTGGCAGCAATATTGTCTAGTGGTTGCTGGTTCTTTTTCATCTCTCTGTGTAAGAGCTCTTTCAAAGACCCTTTTCTTTTTACATACTTTCTCTTGATGACAATTTTTTTTGCCCATAGTTTTGGTTATTATTTCTACTTAGAATTAGGGCATCAAAAATTTAAGTACTTGTTATATTTCAGGTACTGTGCTGTGAAGATAGGATTAACTCTCCCCTTGTATGCTTTTAGCTAAACAAATTAAGAACTCAAAGTCCCCCTTACTTAACACTAAGTAAGAGAATTCACTTACTAGAGTAAGCTCACATCTCCAAAGGCTACTTGGACAGTGATAGGCAAATTGAAATACTGCAAATGGTTCCCATAAAGTGTGGGAACAACAGGAAGTGACTTTGAAAAAACTGCTTTTAAAAAAGACAGCCTGGCGATTGATGGATTCTCTCTGTGTTGGTGAACTGAACTGGAGGAGAAGACTTTCCCTGGATCCTGTGTTGACTTGTGGTGAGTGGAATGCTTCCTTCCTTGGTTCTTTGGTGAGGAAATCCTCTCTGCTCATTGGTGCTTTGGAGGAACACTCCCTTCAGTGTGAGTTCTGGTGATATTCTTTGCAAGCTTCATCTCCTATGCACCGAAAGTTCTTGGTGTATTCCTCAAAGTCTCCTGGCTCTTCAGATTTTGCCTTCCTAAGTAGGGCTTTGGATTCTGCTGAAATTCCCTTTAGGATTTGCATTTGTGATCTGGAGATATTAGGAGTAAATTTAGGGTATTTTGTAGTTAGGCAGTACTTTCTGTCTACATTTTCACTCTTTCTGCCTCTTTGCAAATAAAGTTGCAAAAAGACATTTTGAATTAAACTGTAATATTTTTAAATCAGGGGCCACAATATTACTTTAGAACTTTCATATTAGCATGAAAACTTAAATTTAAATTCTTTCAGTGTTAAGAGCTAGGAATACAGCAAAAAGAAAGTTAATTACTGCCCAATCTACTGGGGAAGACAACACACAAAATAGAGATGAAGACTGTATGGGGTTGATAAAGTAGCCATGCTTTTATATCATGAGAGAGCAAAGTTCAGTTAATCGAGAGTGAAACCCAGAAGGGATAGAAATTTGTTGTGGAATTTTCCTTTTATTAGAATGAACAGGTTCCTTGACACTTCCCTACACTATTCCTCTTTTTCCCATAGCTCCCATGAGGAGGGATGATATTTTCTAATGATGTTGTAAAGGGTTGGACTAAATTTATAAGAGCATGCTTGCCAGAAATTAGTACTCAAATTAGAATGACTATGGAAATTTTATTTATAAAATAAAGGGAAAGAGTAAAAGTAAGGAAATGTAAAGAGAGTAGATATTAACTCTGGCCCAGTCTGAACAAGGTAGGGCTTCAGAGGCCCCAGCAAAGGGGCCCAAAGATAAATTAAATAAAGGCAATAAGGGTTCTAGCCACAAGGCCTCCTCCAAGACAAGGGGCCTTTCTGGAAGCTAATACCTTCAGAAAATCCAGGAAAGAGAGTCAGCCTTTTTCACTCACCCACTTGGTATTTCTAAGGGAAAATCAAAGAGCAGTTCAAGGTCCCCAGCTGTAGCTCCTCCAGCTCCAAGTTCGAAGGTAAAAGAGCTGGTCACAGGAAGTTCTTAACAGTTTTAAAGACCATTCCTTTTGTCACTTCCTGTACCTTCCTTCCACTTTACATGTACCAATTGCAGCTTTAGCTTTTGCTTAGAACTGCCCAGGGGGCAGTCAATGGGTTTTAATTCATCACTCACTATAGCACACAAGGGTCACAGACTTCCCCATACTTAAAGATAAGAGGGGTATATATGCTTTTGGTGATTAAATCTAAAAATGGGCGGGGGAGAGTTAATCCCATCTTTACAATATTATCATATTACATTCAGTAGGCCTGTTCCTTACTGAGTACAGAAACTCTGATCAACAACAACGGTTTAGTACCTTGCTGAGCATTTGGAGCATTGCTACCATGTCTACTGGTTATGTCTGGATAACTTCACAATCTATATTCCTACCGTAAACTTCCTCCTAAACTTCAGTATTATGTCTGCCTCTGCATACTATGGACCATTTTCAATAGAATGACTCATTGGAATTTCAAACTCAATCTTGACACATCTAAAACTGAACTATCAACTATTCATTCCCCAAATATTCTTCTAGAAGTTGGCACACTTCTTGATAATGAGTAACAAGTTAATAAATTCCTCCTGATGGATTGAGTGACATTTCATAGTTCCTTATTGCCTCACAGATTAATCACTACTCCAAGTCTGACTTTTTAGAGTCTCATCAATCTTTCTCCAACCTACATTCTCCAAGCCAAAATGTTCAATTTACTTCGGAAACCCAATTGTCTTCCGTGGCTGAATTCTGATGTTTCTTCTTTCTATGTAGCGTTCCCTTATTGTTGATTTTGTTGAGTTCACTCTGTTCTCAAATTGTCTTCTCTTTGTTTCTCTATCATATGCCCCCCACACACAATTAAATTATAATATGAATGCCAGGATATTTTTAAAGGATCTCATTGACCTTATCATTGTGCTGACTTGCACATATTAAACATGTAATATGGGAAAGCTAGGTTGCTCAGTGGATAGAGCACCAGGCCTGGAGTCAGAAGGGTCTGAGTTCAAATCTGATTGCTGTAGATCCTTTCTAGCTTTGTAACCCTGGGCAAAGCCCTTAACTCCAATTGCCTAGTCTTTGCCCTTCTGGCCTAGAGAACTTATTAGGAAACCAAGAAAAAGTTTTTTTAAAACACTTTAAACTTTTTTTTAATATAGTAGGGTAGTGGTCATATTATGTTGGTTACATATCATAACCAAGGACAAAGCCCATTTGGAATATGAATTTGTTTAGAAAATGTTATAAGAAATGTTAAAAGGGGACTTCCGGATTAACATGGCTGCAATCTAGACGTGAATCTCTTCTTCTCCCCGGCACCGAATGAAATAGACTACCTCAGAAGAGCATAAAAATCACCTTTGGAAGAACGGAGGGACTCTCCAGTACTCCACAGAAACGAAGGTACATGGGGCTTGAACATTTCCACACTATAAGAAGGAGGAAAGTTTGCACAAAAAAGTGAACTGAGCCACCCTTCCCACCCCACCCCCCAATCCAGAGTAAGGTATCAGACCGCTCACTGGGACAGCGAGTGAGTGAGGAACCTCTCTGTCTGGGGGGGCACACCAGGGTCCTTGGTGCAAGGAAATGACCTCTCAGGGCTGTTTCACAGGAGAATCCTGCTCTGAGCAAAGGGGAGGCCACACTGAACACAGGGGTGGTTGAGCTGAGCAAAGGGGCGGCCTCGCTGAGTAAAGGGGCTGCCATGCCGAGTAAAGGGGCTGCCATGCTGAGTAAAGGGGAGGCTGTGCTGAACACAGGAGAGGTTGTGCTGAGCAAAGGGGCAGTCTCGCTGAACACAAGAGAGGTTGCGCTGAGCAAAGGGGCGGCTGCTCTGAGCAAAGGGGCAGCCATGCTGAACACAGGGGCAGTTGCACTGAGAACAGGGGCCTGCGCTCTAAGAAACCTCGGAGTCTGGGAAGAACTAGTCTGAGGCAACCTAAATTCACAGAAAACTCGCCCATATCACCCAGACCCCAGACCAAAAAGGAAAGGGGAACAAAACCACCAAAGGGATGGCTCACATGGCCCAAAATCAAGCCTCCAGGAAGAAAGGGAAAAGTGTGACTATTGAAAACTTTTATGGTGGGAGTACCCAAAGAAAAGAAGAGAAAGAGGATGAAACCCAAACAAAATCAAAACATGCCTCCCAAAATGGAAATTATCCACAAGCTCTGGAAGAACTCAAATTGGAGCTTACCCAAAAGATGGAAACCTTCTGGAAAGAAAAATGGGAGAAAGAGATCAGTAGTCTGATAGACAAGACTTCATAATTGGAGAAAGAGCTGGAAACATCTAATAGAAGGGCAGACAAAGCTGAAAAGCAAAACCAGTCCCTAACGACCAGAATTAAGCAAATGGAAGGCAGGGAGCAAGCAAAACAGCAAGAATTAATAAAGCAAAGCCAAATATATATATAGAATTAGAAGAAAACATAAAATATCTCACTGAAAAGGTCACAGACCTGGAAAACAGAGGAAGAAGAGACTATTGGTCTGCCCGAAAAACCAGAGATAAACAAAAACCTCGATGCTATACTACAGGAGATTAAAGAAGAAAATCGCCCACATGTTCTTGAGCAAGGGGGCAAAATAGAAATAGAAAGGGTTCATAGAACATACTCTATACTAAATCCCCAAAAGACAACCCCCAGGAATGTAATTGCCAAATTCAAGAGCTTCCAAGGAAAGGAGAAAATCCTACAAGAAGCAAAGAAGAGGAGCTTCAGATATAGGGGGCTCTCATAAGGATCACACATGACTTAGTGGCTAACACACTAAGAGACTGCAAAGCATGGAACACAATATTTAGAAAGGCAAGAGAGCTGGGTCTTCAACCAAGAATCAACTACCCAGCAAAACTGACTATATACTTCCAGGGAAAAATATGGGCATTCAACAAAATAGAAGATTTCCAAGCATTTGCTAAGAAAAGACCAGAACTTAGTGGAAAATTTGATATCCAATCACAGAAAGCAAGAGAAACATGAAAAGGTAAATATGAAAGAAAGGGAAAAGGAGATAAATCTTATCTTTTTCTTTGTCAAACTCTCTTCTATAAGGACTACATTTACATCAAATTATATATATTTATATGTGGGGAAAATGTACTGTGTAACTCTCAAAAATTGTATGCACCATAAGAGTTGTTAGAAGAATCATGCATATGGAAAGATTGGGGCATCAAGAAGATTTGGTGAAAGAGGGGCTAAGAAAGGAAAAGGGAGGGGGGAAGCATTGACAATACTAAGATTTACTTCAAGAAATGGGGGGGGGGGATAAATAGAATAATCTTTCCCATACAAAGATACACATGGGAAGGGGAGGGGAAGAACTCTCATATGAGGAGAGGAAGAGAGCGTGAAGTGGTATTACTTAAACCTTACTCTCAGTGAAATCAACTCTGAGAGGGAAGAACATCTAGATCCAGTGGGATCCTGAATTCTATCTTATCCAACAGGGTAAGAAAGAAAGGGAAATTAAGGAGGGGTAGAGGGGAGGGAGTATGAAAAGGGAGTGAAGGAGAGGGGGGAGGGGAAGGGAGCATAAAAATGGAGGGGCTAGAAAGGGAAGCATACCAAGGGAGGGGACTATGGAGACTGACCTAAAGTAAATCACTGGTTCAAAAGGATATAGCTAAAGAAGAAAGGTCAGAACTAGGGGAAGATATCAAAATGCCAGGGAATCCACAAGTGACAATCATAACTTTGAACATGAATGGGATGAACTCACCCATAAAACGTAGACAAATAGCAGATTGGATTAGAACCCAAAACCCTACCATATGTGTTGTCTTCAAGAAACACATATGAGGCGGGTTGATACTCACAAGGTTAGATTTAAAGGATAGAGTAAGACCTTTTGGGCCTCAACTGATAGAAAGAAGGCAGGAGTTGCAATTATGATATCTGACAAAGCCAAAGCAAAAGTAGACCTGATAGAAAGGGATAGGGAAGGTAAATATATTCTATTAAAAGGGAGGATAGACAATAAGGAAATATCACTAATCAACATGCATGCACCAAATAGTATAGCATCCAAATTTCTAATGGAGAAACTAGGAGAATTGAAGGAGGAAATAGACAGTAAAACCATATTAGTGGGAGACTTCAACCAACCACTATCAAATTTAGATAAATCAAACCAAAAAAATAAATAAGAAAGAGGTAAAAGAGGTGAATGAAATCTTAGAAAAATTAGAGTTAATAGACATATGGAGAAAAATAAATAGGAACAAAAAGGAATACACCTTCTTCTCAGCACCACATGGCACATTCACAAAAATAGATCAAACACTAGGTCACAGAAACATGGCACTCAAATGCAGGAAAGCAGAAATAATAAATGCAACCTTTTCAGATCATAAAGCAATAAAAATATTGATCAGTAATGGTACATGGAGAGTCAAATCAAAAATTAATTGGAAATTAAATAATATGATACTCCAAAATTGGTTAGAGAAGAAATCATAGAAACAAATAATAATTTCATTGAGGAAAATTACAATGGTGAGACATCCTTTCAAACCTTATGGGATGCAGCCAAAGCAGTACTTAGAGGAAAATTCATATCCATGAGTGCATATATTAACAAATTAGGGAGGGCAGAAAGGAGGATCAGTGGAATAGATTGGGGTAAGTGACCTCAGCAGGACAGTATACGACAAACCCAGAGAACCCAGCTTTTGGGATAAAAATACACTATTTCATAAAAACTGCTGGGAAAATTGGAGGACACTGTGGGAAAGATTAGGTTTAGATCAACACCTCACACCCTACACCAAGATAAATTCAAAATGGGTAAATGACTTGAACATAAGAAAATTAGGTGAACACAGAATAGTATACATGTCAGACCTTTGGGAAGGGAAAGATTTTAAAACCAAGCAAGACTTAGAAAGAGTCACAAAATGCAAAATAAATAATTTGGAATACATCAAATTAAAGGTTTTGTACAAACAAAACCAATGTAACTAAAATCAGAAGGAAAGCAACAAATTGGGAAGCAATCTTCATAAAAACCTCTGACAAAAGTTTAATTACTCAAATTTACAAAGAGCTAAATCAATTGTACAAAAAAATCAAGCCATTCTCCAATTGATAAATGGACAAGGGACATGAACAGGCAGTTCTCAGGCAAAGAAATAAAAATTATTATTAAGCACATGAAAAAGTGCTCTACATCTCTTATAATCAGAGAGATGCAAATCAAAACAACTCTGAGGTATCATCTCACACCTAGCAGATTGGCTAACATGACAGCTATGGAAAGTAATGAATGCTAGAGGGGATGCGGAAAAGTAGTGACACTAATTCATTGCTGGTGGAGTTGTGAATTGATCTAACCATTCTAGAGGGCAATTTGGAACTATGCCCAAAGGGCGATAAAAGACTGTCTGCCCTTTGATCCAGCCATAGCACTGCTGCGTTTGTACCCTCTTTGGGCTAAAAGACCTGTACAAAAATATTCATAGCTGTGTTCTTTGTGGTGGCAAAAAATCGGAAAATAACGGGATGCCCATCAATTGGGGAATGGCTGAACACATTGCGGTATATGTTGGTGATAGAATACTATTGTGCTAAAAGGAATAATAAAGTGGAGGAATTCCATGGAGACTGGAACAACCTCCAGGAAGTGATGCAGAGAGAAAGGAGCAGAAAAAGGAAATCATTATACACAGAGACTGATACACTGTGGTACAATCGAAGGTAATGGACTTCTCCATTAGGATCAATGCAATGTCCCTGAACAATCTGCAGGAATCTAAAAAACACTATCCACAAGCAGAGGATAAACTGTGGGAGTAAAAACACCGAAGAAAAGCAACTGCTTGACTACAGGGGTGGAGGGGATATGACTGAGGAGGGACTCTAAATAAACACTCTAATACAAATACCAGCAACATGGAAATGGGTTCAAATCAAGAACACATGTGATACCCTGTTGAATCATGCATCGGTTATGGGAGAGGTGGGGGGAAGGTGAGGTAAAGAAAATGATCTTTGTTTCCAATGAATAATGTTTGGAAATGACCAAATAAAATAATGTTTTTAAAAAAAGAAAAAAAATGCTAAAAGATTGAGATGAACTATTATCGCTAATGAATTGGTAGTGTGTGTGTGTGTGTGTGTGTGTGTGTGTGTGTGTGTGTAGCGGAGTCATTTTAGAAAAATCCTGTTGGTAAAAGACTCAACTTATCAAGTGCCATCCTTCCTAAAGGAATGAAATAGGAAAAATAACATCGATTTGAATGATGAATCAGATTTGCAAAGATTTTTTATATAACACTTGTATTTTTTTGGTGCTTTAATTTACAAAACTTTTAAAATACATTATCTCATTTAAGCCTCCCAACAAACCTGTGAGGTAGGCTCTACAGGAAACTTTAAGTTAAGAAAAGTTAAGTGATTTGGACAGGATCAAAAAGCAAATCATTTTCTGAGGCAGGATTTGAATCTGACTAGCTGATGCCACATGTAATTTTTTTATCTAATCTGTCAATAAAATAAACTCTTTTACTTACTTGCTATCACCATGTAGACCAATCCAGAAACTAAGCTCTTAACCCTTTAATGGCTAGAATTACTAACAGGTCATCCCACTGTCCTAATTGGTGGTTGTCTAGGACCATGAGTGTCCTTGTTCACAAACCTTCTGCTAATAACCATGTGTTTCTTTGTGTGTGTATACATATATATAAACATGGTTATCATACATGTATGTTACATGTAAATATTATATGTCTCATATTAGAACATAAACTCTATGAGAGAAATGAATTTCATCACTTTTATATATGTATCATCACTATTTGGTATAAAGAAAAGACCTAATAAATCTTTTTAAAACTTTGTTTCCTCTTTCTAAGCTTTGGTTTTCTGGAAGGGTTAATATAATTTTGTCTATGGTTTTCAATAAAAACTTGATGAATAAATGATATATAAACACTAGAAATTTTATAAAGTTCTCTTGAACAAGTTTAATTATTACTTTTTGTCTTTACACCAAAGTAGTTTCTTTTTTAAATGTATTTTTATTTGTTTTGTTAAATATTTCCCAATTGCATATAGAAACAATTTTAAAAATCATTTTTCTTAAAAATTTGAGATCTAAATTCTCTACCTCCATTCCACCCATCCATTCTCCTTGAAAGGTCAAGGAATTTATATTCATTATACATGTGGAGTAACACAAAACATTTCCATATTAGCTATGTTGGAAAAGAAAAGATATACAAAATTACAAGAAGAATAAAGAAAGCAACAATAAAAAAAGGATGCTTAAAATTGCATTTAGAGTTCATTAGTTTGCTCTCTGAAGCTAGATGGCATTTTTCATCATGAGTCCTTTTGAATTCTCTTATATCATTATATTGATTAGAGTAGCTAAATCTTTCACAGTTGATCACCATACAATATTGCAGTTACGGTGTATAATGTTCTCCTGATTCCCCTCACTTCATTTTTCATCAATTAATGCATCTTCCCAAGTTATTCTGAATCAATCTTGCTCATTCTTTCTTATATAATACAATAATATTCTAACACAATTATATACTGCAACTTGTTCAGTTATTCCCCAGTTGATGGGCATCCCCTTGCTTTTTTGACTCTTTGCCACAGCAAAAAGAAATATTAAAAATATTTTTATGCAATAAGTCTTTTTTCCCCCTCTTTTCTTTATCAAGGGAGTTTCCTTTATAATTCTCAAAATATTATGTTTGGCTCTTTAAATGATCAAGGATTTCTGTGATTCTTAAATTACAGGGCTTTAATCTATTTCCCACATATATTATTTTTTGATGACATATTTCATATTTTCTCCTATTTTTCTTTCTTTCTTTTGACTTTATTGTTTGTTGATGTCTCATCGAGTCATTAGCTTCTACTTGCAAAAATCTAATTTTACATAATTATTTTCTTCAATGAATTTTTGTAAGTCTTCCCCTTTGACCAATTCTGTGTTTAAAGTGGTTTTAGTATTTTATTATTTGTCTTCTACCAAGTTGTTAATTCTATTCTCATAATTTTCTATCTTTCTTTAATTTCTTTATTACTTTTTCTCTACCACGTTGTGTTAAAAATCATTTTTTGCTCTTTCAGGAATTTTTGTTGGTCTTTTGTTCAATTCACTTTTTTTATTTTTTGCATTAGCTGTTTTTAATTAATTTAATTTTTGCCTTTATTTATTTATTGTTTTAGCTGTTTTTCTTTTTTTTCTGAATTTCTTTCTAGATCTTCTCTTAGTACTCTACTTTGGTCTGTTTCTTTCTTTTATTATTGTTTGTTTGTTTTCCCACCCTATTTCTTGATTTGCAAATGAATTTGCTCTGTTTCTGGTGGGGGTGGAGGGGTGATTTGGGGTGGGTCTTTATCTCAACATTCAGGCATTTTTGCAATGTTGTTTTAAGAGATAGTTCTAAAGGTTTGGAAATTTCAGTGATCCTAGGTGGTGTGACTTTTGGAGAGGTGTGGTCATTGCTCTCCTACTCTGAACTCTGATCCTTATCTAAAAGTGTCCCTGATCCCTTGTGACCAAAAGAATAATGCCCCTCAGTGCTTCCACTCCATCTTGACTCAGAGTACTCCTTTCCCATCCTTAAATTCTGACCTAGAAGGAAGTATAGGAAGTGGAGCTGCCAAACAGCATCTAGTCCTTTGCCCAATATGAGTACAGAAGTCCCACTGTGATCTCTTTCTGACCAGTTGCCAGGAGCTTACTCTCTTTTGCTGGAGAGCTACTACTGATTTTCTAACTCCCACCTTGTTCCACCATGTGTTTGATCCATGTTGACAGTCAGTCTCTACCCCATAGATCTCTCTTTGCAACTTATATTGTCGTTGGCTGGAAGAATGTTTCTATAATTTTTTTGGCTTTGCTACTCCAGATTTTGATTTGAGGATTTATTTTGAAGTTGAACTGAAATGTGGAAAGAACTCAGCTGAGTGCTCTCTTCTGTACCATTCTGACTACATCCCCGGAAGTCTAGCAGCAATTTTTGGTAAACAGTAACAACAAAATCCTTCCATTATTTTTATATTGAAGCCTCCATCAAAACAAAAGCAATTTAGCAAGAGATTTGATAAATATACTACAGATTATGGTAAGTAATGCTGCATGGTATAGTGGAAATAGCATGTGATTTAGATGCAAGAGACCTGGATTTGAGTCCTACCTTCGCTAATTACTGGCTGTATGACTGGTAATTCATCCCTTTTCTGAGCTTTAATTTCCTCAGTCCTAAAATATTTATAAAATGTTCACATATGAGATGTGTATACTGATTTTTTAATTGTTATAAAATTCTAGCCATTGTTTATTTATTTATTCTTCCATTTTTCATTAACTATCTGTCTAAAGACTGCATTTTCCTCTCTTACCTACAATGGAATTACAGAGGCTATCCACAAGTCAATCTTTGTTAATTGGGCTAATTTTCTTCTACATAGGCAACCTTGAGGCCTCTACATTCTAAGGGCTCACCATATTGATGACATTTACTTTGGATACCAGATCAGCTTAGTTCAGTAATCTTGAGCTCAAGAGATCTGACAACCTCAGCCTCTATGAAAGCAGGGATTAACATATATGTACCACCATGTCTATTATTATATGTCCTAACATATATGCACCAACAGCTATTATTATTTTTCTAATAGATTCTTAATCCTCCTCTTCTCCAAATTAGTGGCTTTGTCAAATTCCCAGACACCACAATTAGGTCATATGATATAGAGCCTGAGAATTTATTCCTTGCCCTGTTATACTTGGGCTTTTTGAGGGCAATGAAATTACCACTTTGGGTTAACAAGTATTTGTCTTTTCCCTGCCTTTTTCTGAGAGTACTATTGATGGAAGTCATAAGACCATTCTGACCAGGTTCACAAATTCATATTATCCAGTCTCAGAGAGGCCACCTGTTTTATTTATCTCTGATTGATTCCCTATCACATTTTGCACATAGGCTGTTGTAAACCTTTCCCTGTATTTCCAAGCTCCTATTCTCTCCCCAAATGATCCCCTCCTTTCTCAGCATGTGACCTTACCTCCTACTATACAGAGAAGATCGACATCATATATTCCTCCTCAGAACCTCTTTGTCTTTACTTATGCTTGTTTCCTTCCCTGCTGGAGCTTTAATTAGACTTTTGTTTCCTACTATTTTTCTGAGTACAAAATATTTACGGAAAATGAAGTTTCCCTCTTGTTTATAAAAATTAATTTCTTCATTTAGGTTAAACAACATTCCATTTCCCATCTCTCATCACTGTGACTGCACTAACCACCTCTCTGCCTAAAATTATTTCTTTCCTCACCTCTCTCACTTCCCCTACTTCATCCAGGCTCTTCTCATGACTGTTTATAAATACCCATTTCAGATTATATTTCATCTACTCTGGATGTATCACACACACACACACACACATACACATATATATATATATATATATATATATAGAGAGAGAGAGAGAGAGAGAGAGAGAGAGAGAAAGAGAGAGAGAGCGATAGATAGATAGATAGATAGATAGATAGATAGATAGATAGATAGATAGATAGATAGTTATTTTCTTTTTGTCTGCCCCATTAGAACATAAGCCTCTTGAGGTCAATGATTATTTTTGTCTTTTTTTTCACTTGTCTCTAGTAAAGGCTTAATAAATACTTGTTGACTTGGCTTTGGCATGGGATACTAGGTTTCCTTGGACACACCAAACCCTAGAAATTTTTCAGATTAAACAGAAAACAGGAAATTCCTTTCCTTCCATGCATTCTTGTGAAAGCTAAGGAAAAGGCGACCCTGAGCATCAACTCATTCTATTACCTCATCCTTGGTAATATAGACCCCTGTTATTGTAAGACTATAAAAAAGCCAGAACACATCCTCTTTAGGAGGCAGTGTCAGTCCCTGCACATTTTACTCCCAGCCAAATTCAACATGATTTCCTAAATTAATAAATTTCACTTTTTATTTCTAAGCTAAGGTATAGAGTCTTGTATTCTTGCAATGGATACCCATCCCAAACCTCAAGCTGCCCACAACAGCTTGACCTTGACCATAATCCCTCTCACTTCTCTCCTCAGGCCCAATGTCATTAATTATTCTCACTCTATCCCTCCTTCTTTCTTTGTCTTTGTCTTTCCCTGTTTCTTTCTCTTCTCCTACCCTATCAATCTACCATTCCAGATTTATTTGAGCATCTTCTGTATGCCAGGCACTATTACAAATGTTTTATAATTATTATATCATTTGATCTCCAGTTTAATGTCTTATTCTAAATGATTAAATAACATTTGTTGCCTATGTTAGGTATAAAGGTTGAATATTGGTGAACGTATTGTTAAACTATAGTTTTATTTTATTTCTGTGTTATAGAGAGTCTACTAAAGGATATTCTGAATTCTTTTCATTACTTGAGGCAAGAACAGACAACAGATTTTACTTATTTAGAAAAATGGTAAGAAACAAAAGTCTAATCACAACTTAAGTAGTTGAAGGATGCCTAGATTGGTTTCACTGAGAACATTACACTCATGTTTAGACAATGTTCTTAGAATGACATTCAGGGTTGGCATAATAATGTAATACATACATATATATATACATATATTTGTAAATATTTTATATAGGGATATATGTATATATATGTGTGTGTGTGTATATATATATATATAAAGTATATATATTCACCATAATATGAAGAAAGTTGTATAAAAGATAAGCTAGTAAAAATAATAGTTATATCTTGCATTTGTTATTCAATATACTTTCTGGATTTCAAAATGTTTTCTTACTTATAGATACATTTAATACTAATGATAAGCTTATGAGACAAGGAAGGGAGATACTATTATTATTTTTATATTTCAGATGAAGCAATTGAGACCCAGAAAATTTAAGTGACATGTTCATAAGTAAATAAGGTTATATGTACTCTGTACTTGAACTAGACAATGCTTATGTTATTTTTAACTTTGAGATTTCCTGATCCTAACAAACTATTGTAAAATCTGTTTTCTGGTATTTAATCTAGTGTTTATTGATTAAGATTTACAAATCCTTCTACATAAATCATTTTAGACCACCACTTCTACATTACCACATACTGCCCCTATTGATGGCTTGATAAAGACAAAAAATTAAACAAAACAAAACAAAAACAAATAGTGAATTTCAGGACTATAATACTATTGAAATAAAGACAAAAAAGAGAGGCATAATAGTGATGTAAAAAGCATAAAAATTAAAGGTTTGACTTTTATTCTGGGGAATTCTAATATCAACCAATAAATAGATGTTTAGTGGACCTTTAGAAAAGGGAGGAAATAATTACAATATAACAACAGGTCTTTATCAAATATATGTCAAGCCTGATTTACCTTATTTCCTTCATTGATTTACCTTATTTTCTTCATTGATAGGAACTAAACTGGTTCATCAGGGGAATCCTGTATATCTACATTTTAACAATGCATTTGCTAAAACATCTCATGTTCTTAGAAAACTTGGGGAGATTAAATGAGATTAAATGATAATGGTAATAGATTAATTTAGAACCCTTGAATGACTGAGGTCAATAAATAGCATTAATGATTCAAAGTCAACTTGGCAGGAGTTTCCAGTGGAGTACTCCAGGGATCTGTGTTTGGTCCTATACTATTTAGCACTTATTTCTTTTATGTAAACTATAACTTGATTAAAGACATAGATATATGGTAGATTTTTGTATAGAAAGGCTCCAAGTTGGAATAGATAGTTAAAACACTGGATTAAAAAAAAAAAAGTATCCAGCCACTTCCAGGAAAATATAGTGGAAGTGTAGACCCAGGACTCTTCTTCTCCTCACTACCTACAAATATAGACTACCTCAAAAGGCCAAAAAAAAAAATTCATATGAACAAAGGGACTCTACAGTAGGGCTTAGCATTGAAGGTATGAGGGATTTGAGTATTTCCACACTATAAGGGGGTGAAATAGCTTCCACCAAAATGCAAGGTGATCAACCCTCCCCCAAACCACCTAAGGAGCCAGAGTCAGAGCCAGTGAGCTAGAATCAGAGAGGGAGAGAGGGGTACCTCTAGAGGGAGCAAAGAGTACCTCTAGGTCCTTAGCAGCTGACTAAGACCACCAATGACCTACCACTAAGAGCAGCTAGACCTGAGACCCCAGCAGGCTGAAGAGCACAGACCTTGGGCTCCCTGGAGATAGCACAGAAAAGGACAGTAAACAGAAGAAGATGTAGAGACTCGAGAATTGCCTCAGGCAAAAATCTCACTCATTAGCTCCATACACAGAGAGTCTGCCATCCTCAGTCAGATTTATGACTAGAAAGGGTAGGAAAAACCACATAGTGATGGCAAACAGGGGCAGGAACAACAACTTCCCAAAACAAAGAAAAACAAGAAGAAGGCTTTGAACCCTAATAATTTTATGAAGGAAAAATCCAGACTAAAGAGGAAGAGAACATACAAATAAATGTAGCCAAACATTCCCCCCAAAATGGAAATTGCTCACAAGCTCTTGAAGAATTTAAATCAGAGTTTATCAAAAAGATGGAAGGATTTTGGCATGAAAAGTGGGAAATAGTTCCAAAAGAAAATAACAGTTTGAAAGACAGGAACTCCCAATTGGAGAAACAGCTGGAAGTCACAAAAAGCAGGATAGACTAAACTGAAAAAGAAAATCAAAATATTATAGAAGAAAATCAGTTTGTAAAGACCAGATTTAGGAAACTGGAAGCCAATGATCTTCAAAACAGCAAGAATTAATAAATCAAAGCCAAAAGACAGACTAAATGGAATAAAACATAAAATATTTCACTGACCAGATGATAGATCTGGAAAAGAGGTTTCAAAGAAACAATTTGAAAGTCATTGGTCTACCTGAAAACCCAGAAATAAGTGCTAATAGATAATACTTGAACTTTACTCTCAGTGGAATCAGTTCTAAGAGGGAACACCATCAAGATCCATTGGGGTATCAAATTCTATCTTACCCTACAGGGAAAGTGAGAAGGGAAAACCAAGGGAGGGAGTGGGGGAGGGAGTACAAAAAGGGAGGGAAAGAGTGGGTGAATTAACAGACTCTAAAATAAGAAGAAGAAGGGGGAAAAAAGGGTGGTGGCACAAAGGAAAGTATGATAAGAATGGGGATTATAATTAAAAGCAAACCACTAGTTTAAAAGGGTATAGCAAAAGAAGAAAGTACAGAACTTATAGAGAGGCTATCAAAATGTTGGGTAATACACAAGTGGTAACCATAGCTTTGAATGTGAATGAGATAAACTCACTCATAAAATGAAAGCAAATAGCAGAGTGGATTAGAAACCAAAATCCTACCATATGTTGTCTACAAGAAATTCACATGAGGTGGGTAGACACTCACAGAGTTAGAATTAAAGGTTGGAGCAAAATCTACTGGGCCTCAACTGAGAGAAAGAAGGCAGGAGTTGCAATCATGGTATATGAAAAAGCCAAAGTAAAGACAGATCTGATTAAAAGAGATAGTGAAGGTGAATGCATCCTGACAAAAGGCAATATAGACAATTAGGAATTATCAGTACTCAGCATGTATGCACCAAATCGTATAGCGTCCAGATTGAAAAAGGAGAAACTAATGAAGTTGAAGGAAGAAATAGATATTAAAACTATACTAGTGGGAGACATGAACTTTCCTCTATCAAATCCAGATAAATCAAACCAAAAATATAAATAAGAAAGAGGTAAAAGAAGTGAATGAAATCTTGGGAAAAAAAATTAGAGTTAGTAGATATCCAGATAAATAGGGACAAAAAGGAACATACCATCTTTTCAGCAGCACATGGTACATTCACAAAGATTGACCATGTACTAGGGCTTAAAAACATGGCAAACAAATGCAAAAAAGCAGAAATAATAAATGCAACATTTTCAGATCATAATGCAATAAAAATAATAATTTGTAAGAATATATGGATAGTCAAATAAAAAATTAATTGAAATTAAATAAAATTATTCTCCCAAATTGGTTAAAGAATAAATCATAGAAATAATAATTTCATTGAAGAAAATGACAAGATGAGACATCCTTTTAAAGTCTATGGTATGCAACCAAAGCAATTCTCAGGGGAAAATATATATCCTTGAGTTCATATATTAACAAATTAGGGTGGGCAGAGGTCAATGAATTGGACATGCAAAACAAAAAACATGAAAGTGAACAAATTAAAAATCCCCAGATGAAAATGAAATTAGAGATCCTAAAAATTACAAAAGAAATTAATAAAATCAAAATGGAAAGAACCATTGAATTAATTAATAAATAAGACTAGAAGCTGGTATTAAAAAAAAAACAAATAAAATAAAGTACTGGTCAATCTAATTTAAAAAAGAAAAGAAGAAAACCAAATTAATAGCATCAAAGAAGGAAAGGGAGACCCTTATGACTAATGAAGAGGAGATTAAGGCAAATATTAAAAAATATTTTGCCCAATTATTTGGCAACAAATCTGGCAATCTAGGTGATATGGATGAATATTGGCAAAAATATAAATTGCCTAGATTAACAGAAGAAGAAATTGAATACTTAAATAATTCCATATCAGAAAAAGAAATTGAACAAGCCATCAAAGAACTCCCTAAGAAAAAAGAATACCCAGGGCCTGATGGATTCACAAGTGAGTTCTATCAAACATTCAAAGAACCACTAACTCCAATACTATAAAAATTATTTGACATAGTAAGCAAAGAAGTAGTTCTACCAAATTCTTTTGATGACACAAATATTGTACTGATTCCAAAGCCAGGTATGTCAAAAACAGAGATAAAAAAACTATAGACCAATATACTTAATGAAAATAGATATAAAAATCTTAAATAGAATACTAGCAAAAAGACTATAGCAAGTGATCACGAGGGTTATTCATTATGATCAGATAGGATTTATACTAGGAATGCAAGGATGGTTCAAAATTAGGAAAACCATCCACATAATTGATCATATCAATGAGCAAACCAACAACAATCACACGATTATCTCAATAGATATAGAAAAAGCCTTTGACAGAATGCAACACTCATTCCTATTCAAAACACTAGAAAACATAGGAATAGAAAGGACTTTCCTAAAAATAATAAACAGTATATATCTAAAACCATCAGCAAACATCATCTGCAATGGGGATCAACTAGAAGGCTTCCCAATAAGATCAGGAGTGAAACAAGGATGCCCATTATCACCTCTATCATTTAACATTTTACTAGAAACACTAGAGATAACAATTAGAGAAGAAAAAGAAATTGAAGGTATTAAAATAGGCAATGAGGAGACCAAGCTATTACTCTACCTAAAGAATCCTAGAAAATCAACTAAAAGCTAGTGGAAATAATCAACAACTTAAACAAAGTTGCAGGATACAAAATAAACCCACATAAGTCATTAGCATCACTATATATCTCCAACCCATCTCAGCAGCAAGAGTTAGAAAGAGAAATTCCATTTAAAATCACCCTAGACAATATAATATACTTAAGAATCTATCTGCCAAGACAATCACAGGAACTATATGAACACAACTACAAAACACTCTCCACACAATTAAAACTAGATCTAAACAATTGGAAAAACATTAATTTCTCATGTGTAGGATGAGCTCACATAATAAAAATTACAATCATACCCAAACTTATTTACTTATTTAGTGCTATAGCCATCGAATTACCAAGAAACTTTTGTATTAAATTAAAAAAAAACATAATAAAGTTCATTTGGAAGAACAAAAGATCAAGCATATACAGGGAAATAATGAAAAAAAATATGAAGGAAGGTGGTCTAGCAGTATCAGATCTCAAATTATACTATAAAGCAGTAGTCATCAAAACAATATGGTACTGGCTAGAGACAGAAAGGAGGGTCAGTGGAATAGACTTGGGGTAAGTGATCTCAGCAAGACAGTCTATGATAAACCCAAAGATCCCAGCTTTGGGGACTAAAATCCACTATTTGACAAAATTTCTGAGAAAATTGGAAGACAATATGGGAGAGATTGGGTTTTGATCAATATCTTACCCCCTACACCAAGATAAACTCAGAATGGGTGAATGACTTGTATATAACAAAGAAAATTATAAGTAAATTAAGTGAACACAGAATAGTATACTTGTCTGATATTTGGGAAAGGAAAGATTTTAAAACTAAGTAAGAGTTAGAAAAATTATAAAATTTAAAATAAATAATTTTGATTATATTGAATTAAAATGTTTTGGTGCACATAAAATCTATGCAACCAAAATTAGAATGGAAGCAACAAATTGGAGAAAAAAATCTTCACAACAAAAACCTCTGAAAAAAAATCTAATTCTTTAAATTTATAATGAGCTAAATCATTTCTACCAAAAAATCAATTCCCCAATTGATAAATGGGGAAAGGACATGAATAGGCAATTTTCAGATAAAGAAATCAAAACTATTAATAAGCACATGAAAAGGTGTTTTAAATCTCATGTAATTAGAGAAATGCAAATCAAAACAACTCTGAGGTACCACCTCACAACCAGCAGATTGGCTATCCTGACAGCAAAATAAATTAATAAATGTTGTAGGGCTTTTGGCAAAATTGGGACATTAATGCATTGCTGGTGGAGTTGTGAATTGATCCAGCCATTCTGGAGGGCAATTTGGAACTATGCCCAAAGGGTGCTAAAATTCTGTCTGCCCTTTCATCCAGCCATAGACCTGCTGGGTTTATACCCCAAAGAGATAATAAGAAAAAAGACTTGTACAAGCATATTTTAGCTGTGGTCTTTCTGGTGGCAAAAAATTGGAAAATGAGGGGATACCCTCCAGTTGGGGAATAGCTGAACAAATTGTGGTATATGTTGGTGATGGAATACTATTGTGCTCAAAGGAATAATAAACTGGAGAAATTCCACATGAACTGGAATGACCTCCAGGAATTGATGCAGAGTGAAAGAAGCAGAATCAGGAGGACAATGTACACAGAGACCGATACACTGTTCTACAATTGAATGTAATGGACTTCTCTAGTAGTAGCAATGCAATGATCTAGGACAATTTAGAGGGATTTATGAGAAAGAACACTATCCACATTTAGAGGAAGAACTATGGGAGCAGAAACACAGAAGAAATATAACTGCTTAATCAAATGGGTCAATGGGTATATGATTGGGGGTATAGACTAAATTATCACCCTAGTGCAAACATCAACAATATGGAAATAGGTTTTGATCAAAGACACATGTAAAACCCAGTGGATTTACACATTGGCTACAAGAGGGAGTCTGGGGGGGAAGGGAAAGGACATGACTCTTGTAAACAAGGAAAAATATTCTAAATTGACTAATTAAATAAAATTTTCCAAAAAAAAAAGGATCCAAATAGAATACAAAAGTACCCACAGCAGGAGCATCAAAACAAAAACAGTAGCAACAATAGCAATAAAAACAGAAACAACTAGAGCAGCAGCAACAATAAAACAATAACTAGTATTTTGATTTTTCACATGTAAATCTAAGATCCTATCAATAGGTTCACTTTCTTTTTTACTTTAAACCCTTATATTCCATCTTAGATACAATATTATGGTAATAGCTCCAAGGTAGAACAGCAATAAAGACTAATCAATGAGGGTGAAGTGACTTCTCAGGATCACACAGCTAGGAAGTGTCTGAAGTAAGATTTGAACCTAGCACCTCCTGTTTGTAGATCTGAATCTCAGTCCACTGAGCTACCTAGCTGCCCTCATTAAGTTCATTTTTCCAGAGCAGTTAAAGACAAAATCCTGCCTAGAAGATGTGTACTAGGTGATTCAATTAGATTGATGATTCTCAAAATGTAGATTCTAGGTATTTTTAATAGGCTTATCTCCCTATTGAGATTGTAAAATTATTATTATTAATACTGCTACTAATAAACAATAATAGTGTGGCCCTGGGCAATTACAACCTCAATTTGCCTGTTTCACAACTTTAAAATGGTAATAGAAACTCTAACTAGTTTCATAGAGTTGTTGAGAAATGAAGGATACAGATGAATATTAATGCATATAAGAAACAAATGCTAAACAGACTAAAAATATCAAATTTGTAAAAGGCTTGCTTTATAATCATTCAAGTGACTCCATACACACACATACCCCTCCTTGAAGCTTCACTGTCATTAATATGTCCAAGAAGATTGAATTCTGGACTTGATATAAGGAAGAATGACATTTATAACCTTTATCACTTACTAGTTTGTGATGATGAGCAATTCATTTAATCTGTCTGAACATCAGTTTATTCAACCATAAAGTAGATACCCAAAATAAATCTGGTTCTTCAAAATAATAATTTATTAAGAGCTTTATATGTGAGGGCAGTGAGCTGGCTCAGTGGATTGAGAGCCATGCCCAGGGATGGGAGGTCCTTGATTTAAATATGGCTTCAAACACTTTCTAGCTGTGTGACCCTAGGTAAGTCACTTGTCCCCTATTGCCTAGCCCTTAATTCTCTTCTGCCTTGGAATCCAATACAGAAAATAAGAGCTTAAAAGATCTAGGGGGGTGGGGGGAACACTTTTTCACTATGTGAAAATTAATATGGAAAGAGGAATCTTAGATTAGAAATGATTCCCTGTTTTCATTGAGCCTATAGTTTATTAAGGAGAAAACTTAAGCATAATACCAATTATTACATTTTTGTAATATTTATAAACCATATAGAAAAAAAAACTCGATGAGACACAAGGATTATTATTGACTATACAATAAGGCAAACCTCATAGAGGAAATAGCATTTGAACTGGACTTTAAATGTAGGCAGTAAAAATGAGGATGGAAGGAATTTTAGGAATAGTGATCTATGTGGACACAAGAGAGAAAAAGTATGAGAATGTGAAGGAGACAGAGGTCTCATTTGCTGGAGCAAAGACTTTGTAGTAGGGAAAATATGATATAAGATTGAAAAGGTTTTCAGTTTATGGAGAACCTTGAATACTAGGTGCAGGGAGGGGGAAAGGGGCATTTGACCTATACTTGGTAGGAAAGAAAAGCCATTTATTTATATGCAATCTCAGCTCCTTCTGCTAACCACAACTACACTAGCAGGACAGATCCTCAGAACAAGGCTACTATCCCATATGCCCTAAAGTATATAGAAGTATGTTTAAGGACTGTAGAGATTCATATAATGGAATTGTTCTCCTTCCTGATGTGTTCCCTCCAGAATAAGGGGATGGTTATCTCTTCAATATCATGTAACCAATTATTAATATTCTGATATTATTTTGATATCAGAATTTTAATATCCTTAAAATAATTACTATATTAAAAAACAAAATAGCTTTTACACAGGGAGAATTTAATATTATATTGCTATTGTGCCCCCAAATTACACAAGTATTTCAGGCAAACTGTAAGCAGGGAATTCCTTTGCTCTCTTCCATCCTTGTGACTTTCTAACTCCCAAAATCTGATAACACTAATAAGATCCTGAGAGGAATATTCTCCTTGGATTATTCTTTAGATTTGAGATAGACATAGAGACACACCTCCAGGCTATGCCTTGATACCATTAGGCTGCAACCAAGGCATCTTTCTATCCCCTAAACTATGATGGTCACCCCATATATGTTTAGACAAATCTCTACCCCCCACCCACCTCAGTGCATACTCTAGAGTCACATCTTCACTTGTAAAGAGTATAAAGACATTAGACTTGATATCATCTAAGAGGCATTTTCCCAACTATGCTGTTGTCCTGGCTGGATTCAACATTACCTTCTAAATGAATAAATTTATCTTTTTATTTTTAAGCTAAGTTTTGGAGTCTTGCATTCTTGCAAAGGGTACCTTTCCTGAACCCAGGGGATTCACCTCAAGCCCCCCACAACAATACCAAACAAGATATAGTGCAAAACTCTTCTCGAAACTAGAGCTATACCTTAGTCCCTGGGGAGCTTAAAGTGGTTGGCTCTAAACATTTACTGGTCTTTATTCACTTTCCAATGTGGTGTAGTTGCTGGATGAGATGCTCTCTTGTTAAAAGAAGCAATCTCATCTGACAGGCAGATTTGTCATTGGGCTTGGAAACACGAGTTACTGAGCAGGGCTATGATAATTCTGCACCCAGTGTGGGTGCAGTGGCTATGATAGTGTCTGCCATGGACTTCTGGCCCTGGACTTTTTGTGGCAGATAGAAAAGGAGGAAGGGGGGAGGGAATTCTTCCCCAGAGATCATGACATGATATAAGGTCTATGAACTGCTTGTCAGAAACTTTTGAATGAACTCTGTTAATGTCAGTGGCTAGTCTAATAAGAAAGTCCTTTATTATTTTTCAGGTTCAACACTACGCTCCCCCTTTCCTTTTATGATTCTTCTTTCAACTCAAGTACACAAAACATCTGGGTGCCAGGGGCTTTGTTGTCATTTAAGATGACAATCTGCAGTAATCTCCAGCCTCCATTCACAAGGATTCCCCCAGGAAATCTCAATCACAACTTGAATGACACCAGTGCTAAAAAAAAGAAGAAATGCTTCTGTACAGTAAAACTCAGAGACTAGAAAAATAGATGAACTCAACTGTAAAGCAAGTAATTGCTATTCAGTAAAATAGTATTAACCCTGAGCTCACAGACAGCTAATTTTAATATACTATCAGCTGTAGAAGGTCAGGAATTAAACCTTTCCTATACTATAAACTGATTAAACTTGATTAGAAAAGCTAATACCCTGGAAGTCAAAAACCTGGTTTTGAGTCCAGGCTCTGCACTTGCTAAGTGCTAGACACATGTCCTTTCTCTGATCTATTTTTTTTTTTAACTAAAATATGTATGTATTGTGAGTAGGGAGGGAGTCGATTATATTATCTCCAAATTTCCTTCTAGCTCAGATATTCTATCAGTTTATTATTCTTCAAATCTATTATTTTCCTTCCTTTTTCATAACTGAAAGAAATATTGATGATGGAAATTTTTGCAAAATTAATTATTCATTCCCACATTCAAACATTCAAGCAACGCTTAGTAAGCTCTTACTCTGCCTGATAGGCACTATGGATGATGCTACAAAGAAGTTTAATGAGCTCTGACTGTCCTCATGGAGGTTGTAATCTCATGGGGAGAAAAATACATGCCCCCCAATAAAATACATGAAAAAAATAAAATATAACTCTAAAGTTTATGTAAAAAGATTCTTTCATGATATGAAGAACCTAGGGAAACTAGGGATATATAGAGGTATGTTTTACCTCTTTTTATTTATACATATCTCCTATTCACTAAACCTCAGAAATTCTCTGGATATACCTCCCTTTTAAAGTATTCTGAGAAATCTCTACATGAGCAATTTTTAGTTGTAAGACTTCATATGTTTCTAGAGTCAGGTATGGCTCTGAGAATGTGGACTTCTCTGGGGGGATACTCAACACTTCAAAGTTCTTACCCACCTGGATCCCATTTCTGTTTCTGGAAACCATAGCAGACAAGTCAAACAAAAGTTCCTAGCTATTTTCACTCTATCAATACATTCTCAATGGACTGTAATGGGTAGATCCAAAATATAGGTTTAATCTTTCAATGAAGTACAAGGGGTTAATTCCTGACAAATTATACACACATATACACACACAAACACATGGGTATATACATATATAAATGCAGATGTCTATGCATATATATGCTTGCATATATGTACATTTCTATATGAAAATACATGTAAGTCCATAACACATGTATCCCTGTAGATTCATCAAATTTATCAGGCTTCCTTAATCAACCTTATACATATATCACTTATGACATCTCCATTTTTATTTCATTCCACATCTTCTAAACATTAGCAAAACTGGTCTATCTGACCTCAGAACAAATCCCATGCTTTCTCTTCCAAGTTCTTTTACTCTTGCTCTTTTAGGAACTTTTAATGTTTAACCTTCTCTTATTTTTCTTTCAAATTTCAATCTTTTACAGTGCCATAAAAATGTTAACTCACCCCAAAGCCTTCCCAGATCTCCCTATTCGGTAATATACTTTCCCATTACACTTCATGCAGCAAATTGTTTTTCAGTTTTCTAATTTACTTTTCATGTTAAATGCATTAGAGCTATCTGTATTTATGTTTTATCTTCCTATTACAATGTAAAGCTCCATAGGGCAGGAGTTATATTTTATCTCCATTTTTATCTCACTAAGTGCCTAGCACAGTGTTAGTCACATATTAGTAATTTCATAAACATTTACTCTTATTAAAAATTATATCTATTGATCATTTAAATGAGAGCTAATTTGATACTTGATTTTTCCAATCAAAGTACCTGTGGGGCTACTTCCTCAACAAGTATAGATAACACAATCTTGTCTTATCCTGTCTTTTTTTATTCAAATCTTTCCATAAAGCTTCCATAGATTATTAATTCAAAGCATAAGAGGTCTTCTGGGTTTTCCATATTTTTGGGATACAATGTAGAATTTTCCATCCATTTAATATCCCTTGTCTTCATTATATGAAAGATCTCCTTTATTTTCTGCTCATGTACATCCCCGATAATGCCTTTTATGCCACTTTTTATGTACAAATCATTTTTGGCAATATGCATTTATATCTTTATACTCACCTCTCCGCATCCTTTGGGTCACTTACAATTTTGATTTCTCATTGACTGTGGTCTTCCCTGAATCACAGTCATGTTGTATATGGCACAACTGACCATGCACCAGCTCCCCTTCCTTTTTCATTCAGGACATAACATAGTTCATTGGTAGTGCCTATCCTAAGTAGAGATTGATGGAATTACTCAGTGATCTGCAATTTAATTGGATGTCATAATCTAGCCATTTGCTTCCCGTACTTTATTTGCTGAAATCAATTTTGGGGCCAAAGTCTTTTGAATGATTATGCAGGAAATCTGTTTTCTGTTTGGATTCTGTAAAGAATTTCTTTCATGATTCTGTTCTGTGCCCTTAGTGAGCATATGTTTCCCTGACTTATGCATCTTTGACATATTGTTCTTCAGAGTGTCATTAAGCAAAATTCATATGATTGGGAAAGGGCCTTAGAGGACCTCTAATCCTACTATTTGAGTAAAAATCCTGCTACCATGTCTGCATCAGGTAGACAGTCATTCAGCCTCTGAAGCCATTTTCAATTTCTGACACAAGAGCAGAATTCTTATCTCTAGGAATTTTTTATCCCTCTCAATAAATCCTAATTTTTCTCCCTCACTCATTGCTACTAGTTCTTCCTGATGAAGCCAAACATACAAATTGTAAGTTTCCTTCTATAGGAGATCCTTGAATATACCAGGTGACAGTTCCTGACATTTAATTCATCTCCAAGACAAATATACTCAGTTGTTTTGACTTTTCCCTTCAGTTGTATGAGAAAAAAAGAAAAGATTTCAAGGTACAATATCTGTTTACATGTTAACTGGATGGACTGTCTCCTGGACATTCCTACTCCTGAAGCATGGGGAAATGTGAGTTTTATTCAGCAAATGTATTTTCCTATTACTTTTCTCACGCACACTCTGAAAGATGAGAAAGGGGTAGAAATAGCCTCCAACCTGAGGGGCAGAGTTACTTTAAAATGTGGCGCTAGGAGGCATTTGGACTGTTTTAGTTTATTATATAAAGTGTTTTTTTTTCTTATTAAATTGTTATTATTCATTTACAAATCTTATTAAACTATTGTATTCACATGAGCAAATGAAACAAAGGTGAATCAGGAAAGAAATGGGAATGACTACCAGAAAGTTGTCAGCAGGGGAAATGGGAGTCCAAGGAGATGGGCTGAGCCACTGATGACATGTCATGGTTGATAGATACTCCTAGAGTTTAAATAATGTGATACTGGTGTTTACAGAGTAAATTCACTGCCATCCTCACCATGGCCCAGATAGGATTAACCCCTTTCACTTATTTTAAAGGTTTTACAGGATTTAAACCTGAAAGGGATATACTAGAGTAAACAGAAAAACTGATTTGAGGAAAAATATAGCTGTGGACAAAGACAATCTCTCCTGGTTCCATTTTCTTAAACCTAAGTTGCATCATGATGTTATGACAATTTAAATTTCAAATAAAAGTAGTACAGAGAATGAAAATAATTTTTTCTTATTGCCCTTAAAAATAGCTCTTGGAATTCATGAGCTAAAAGCTTGGAGGGAAATGTAGAACATGTGTGTATGAAGTAAGGGAGGGGTTGCCTAGGAGGGGGGAAGAAAGAGACTCATAGCCTGGCAGCTTTAAGTGTATATCATAAAGATGCTGTATAAAATGACTCACAGATTGAAGAGATCCTGAAGTATATAGACTGAAGTACTTTAAATAGCTATATAAAGAGAAGGAACAAATGTCACTGTTTGTGCTGCTAAGCGTGGAAATGGGAAGTTCAGGTTTATTTGAAGAGAAGCCCATGAAGAAAATCTTCTATGGCTGCTTGCTTAACAGACCATTATTGAATGCCTGCTGTGCACAAATAACACTGTCCTAAGCAGCTCAGAGGCAGAAAGGGGAATAAGGAGGTACCGCCACTTTCTACAAGGAACTTATGATCTAATTGGGGAGACAAAGCATAAATAACTGGAGAAGAAATGAATGATTTGGGAGTCATCCTGGCTAGGCCTTCTATTAAGAATGAAGAGAGGAAATGCTTTATATAGCATTGATTTAAAGTACTAGGAGGAAGGGAGTAGCCAGGGAACCGTGGTTTTGGATTCAGGAAGACCCAAAGGTTTATTTGCTTGTTTGCTCTCTTAAATTGTTCCTTTTCAGTTCTAAAGTCTTTTTCTACATCCAACTTCCCTACTCCATGAGGAAGCAAGAACTATGCCACCCATCATACATGTGAGGTTATTCAAAATATATTTCTATATGTTGTAAAAAGAAAAGGAAGAGAAAGGAAGAAAATATATTTCATTCTGCCATCTGTTCTCTCTCTGGGGGTGGCTAGTGTTTTTCATTATGAGTCTTCTGGAATTATAAACCATTATTTTGATCTGAGCATAAAGTCTTTCACAGTTTATTGTCATTAAAATATTACTTTAATTGTGCATAATGTTCTCCTAGACCTGCTTACTTCACTTTGCATCAGCTCATATAAAATCTTCCCAGGTTTTTCTGAAACCATTGTCCTTTGTAAATTTTTTACAATACAAGAAAATTCCATGAAAGACTTGGGTTTGAGTACAACCTCAGACACTTACTGTGTGACTCTGAACAAGTCATTGAATGTCTGCTTGTTTCAGTTTAATTTTCTAGTAAAAGAGGAATAATAATACCACCCACTTAATAGAGTTTTTGCAAGGATCACACCAGTTACACTACAGAAGTTTTCCAAATGTATAAATGTTGATTGTTGTTATCGTCATTAGTGCCATTGCATTAGCCAATTGTAAAATGCATTTATTTGAAAATAAATTAACTACTTGACTCACTGAGTTTCAGGTAGAAAAATCAATGTTTTTCATTTCCTCCTTAAAGAACTATCATACCCATCTCACAATCTGGTAAATGAACTACCAATGGCAGGAAGCTCATTTGTTTTCATAGAAATGAGGTATAATTTTTCCATCTCTTATCTTTCTCCATCTTCAAATATCTACTCCAAATCAGTATAAAAATAAAAGGGGAAACCGCAAATAAAGATGTATGCCAATGTAAGATCCTCACAGGCAAGACACATTACTTCTTTATGTTCTCTTTGCTGTCATATCTACATTTTGATGAGGATAAAAATAAATATCTCCAAATGTATTATTTTCTCTTTCTTAGGGAGCTGGTGGATTGTTTGGAATGGATAGAATATTTACATTTATATAAAAGGCTTATAACTGCAAAGTAATTTATTAGTTTTAGTCTTAGTAGTTTTTAGTCCAGTGCTTATTATGTGCTGGGTACTATTCTACGTGATGAATTAAAAATAAAATAAAAACCAAAAAAGAACATATAATAATAATAATAATAAATAATAAAAAAATAATTCATAAAAAGGAAGAGGAAAAGGGTGAGTGGGAGAGGGTGGGGCTTAAAGAAAAATGTAGAGTGTTGGGAGAGAATGCAGAGGAATGAAGAAGGGAACATGGGTGACTTGAGCACTTTTCTAAAATGGAATTTCTGGTTAAAAGTGACCAATCAGGGATTATAGGAAGGGGAAGTGAGAACAGCCCTGGAGGAGGCTGCTAGATCCAAATGGAGAAAGAAGCCCTGAGAGTCAAGAAAGGATACCAGAGAGGAATGAAAGAAAAAATTCAAGAAACAGAAATGAAAGAATCTAGTTATCATTCCCCAAATAATTTCACTATTTTGCCCCTTATGTTTCGAGCTTGACAAAGATGGAGTTTATCCACTCTTAGTTTATTTTTTCTGCACTCCTCCTACCACTAGAAATAAATTATTTCTGTGTAATGTTAAAGAATTACTTCAGGAGGCTTAGCCTTTGTGAACTTTTTACATTAATGGCCAATGTTCGCTTTATAGTGTTTTATGGGAGCCAAAAAACACATGTCGTGTGTTCATATTTTTGGCAAATAATTGATTTTGTCTATGGAGAAGGAAAGAGTATTTAAACCATTTAAATGAAAGAACTATTTGGAGAAAGAGAAGCTAGATTTGAATAGTGGCTCTGCTGTTTTATGTGTAAAAGTTTTATATTTTTATTTAAAATTTAAAAATTTAATACTTCTAAGACTCATTTTATCATCCATAAAAAGAGGAAATTAGTCAAAAGGTCTCCAATATATTCCACCTCTAAGTCTCAGTTTTTTCTTCATCATGACCCAACCTCAAATTATGTTTTTGGAAGCTTGGTCTCTAACTCAAGGTCTTCCAGTTCTAAAAAAATATATTTTTTGCCTCATTTTTTAGGAAGTTGAGAAAAGGTTAGACCTCTAGATAACCTCCCAAAAATCTCCATATCAAACTTCTATAAAGGTACCCTCTACTCTACCTTTTATTCTTCTAGCATCTGTATATGTGTTGTTTCCCCATTATGATACAAGTTTCTCAATAGCAGTGACTGCCTTACTTCCTTGTATTCATATCTCTAACACTTACATAGGGCCTGTTTTATGTTAAGCCTGGAAAAATACTCTATCATCTCTCTATCACTTTGTCTTTCTATCATTAATCCATTTGTCATATATATGTATTTATCATCTACCTACTATTTTCCTATCATCTTTATATCTATTGTCATATATCTATGTATCCATTATTTGTCAATCACCTATCTATAGCTTTATTGTCAATCCATTTATCATCATGTATCAGTATATCTATTAACCTAATAATCAGTATATCTATTGATCTACCTGTCTGTCCTTCTATCATTTATTGGTCTATCTACATATATATATATGGATGGATCTATTTGCTATGTATCACGTGTCTCTAAAATATATCCATCCATCATCATAAATCTATAGATCTATGGTCTCATTGTTGTGTAGTCATTTTAGTCATGTCTGATACTTTGCGACCCAATTTGGTGTTTTCTTGGAAAATATTATAGAGTGCTTTAACTTTTCCTTCTACAGATTAGTTTACACATGAGGAAACTGAGGCAAAAGGGTTAAGTGACTTGCACAGGGTCACATAGCTAGTAAGTGTCTGAGGCCAGATTTGAACTCAAGAAGATGAGCATTCCTGGTTTCAAGCCCATTCTCTAAACACCTAGCTATCCATCTATTACTTTCCATATGCCATGTACCTACCTACCTACCTACCTACCTACCTACCTACCTACCTACCTACCTATCTATCTATCTATCTATCTATCTATCTATCTATCTATCTATCTATCTATCATATATATCCATTATCTATTATCATTCCATCATCTTTTTTTGTTTCTCAATATATGCATCATATCTATCCATTCACTCATCCAGACACCATCATATTCCGTCACCTTTTTATCATGTATCTACATTTTTATTTATGTATCCACCTACCATACATATGTGTGTATGTATCTATTTACTTAGTCATCCTATATATTATTTCTTGGTTTTAATAAATAATAAAACTATATCATTTTAAAATTATTTGATATTGCCGCTGTTGTTCAGTCATTCTTCCATGTTTGACTCTTTCCTGACTCTATGGACCATAATGATCATAGGGTTTTCTTGACCAATACTGAAGTGGTCGGCCATTTCCTTCTCCTTTGGATTTAGGTAAACATAGTTTAATCTACTTGCCCATGATTATACAACTAGTAACTATTGGAAGCCAGATTTGAACTCAGGGTTTTCTTGACTCTAGGTCCAGTATTCTATCAACTGAATGACCCAGCTATCTACTTTGATGGGATTTGATGTAGAAGAAAACAATTTAAAACTGTGTATTTTTTTTTCTGATATTTTTATGCCTAAAGCTTTACATTGCAATAGATTTTTCTCCCATCCTTGTTCAAGGTAAGACTGAGTCATTCTGTTTCTTAATCAGGAAAGGGTACAACAAATGTCGACATTTTCAACACCTTTTCCTGAGCTATTTAAAGTCTGTTTTTCAGTATCTCTTCACTATGTGAGTCACAAATTACAAAGCAACAAAATAATACCATCTTTTGGTTACTTATTTCTTAAGCTTACAAGGATAATTTTTGGGTAATCTTTGGAAAATCATAGTGATAGTCATTGCTTTATTTTTAGTGTGGATCTGTGATTTTATTGGGACTTTTGGAATGGAAACACCCTCAAATTCTTCTCTAATTAGTTGTAGCCAATTTCTTGGAATCACTGAGTGCTTAAGTGACTTGCCCAAGGGAATACAGCAAGAGTACTTTAAAAATTTTGGATTTTTGTCAGTTACATGTAGAAACAATTTTTTAACAATTATTATCTGACATTTTGTGATTTAGATTCTCTCCCTCTCCCTACCCTGAAGATAGTAAATAGTCTGATAGTGATTATACCGCTTGTGTCATGCAATGTATATTTACATATTCCTCATCTTGTGAAAAAGACACATATTACACACATGATTAACATACAATTAAAGACTTATGGAGGAAATAAAGAAGAAAATGATGTTTGATATGTAAACAGTTCATTTTTTGATTTATGGATAGCATTTTTCATCATGATCCCTTGGGATTATTTTGGAACCTTGCTTTGCTGATACTCATTGATGAATCATTGTACGATATTTCTACTATTGTATACAGTATTCATTGACTTCTACTCATTTCACTTTGCATCAGTTCATATAAGACTTTCCAGGTTTTCTTAACTCACACTATTTGTCGTTTCTTCATTATATGTGCCACTGTTTAATCTTTCCATACTTCAAGGATAGAACACTATAACAATCTCCATTAGTCAATAGAATCCAAAAGTCCTACAATTTACTTAAGGTAGACAGGTTAAAATCTTGAAATAATTTTTTGTTTCCAAGAAATATGACCACACTTTTAGGATAACTCATGTCTTGGAAATAGAAAGGACTATATGGATGTTGGGAAACTGTCCAAAAAACAAATGAAGTAGATTTTCATCCTTTAGCTAGGACATTGAGAGTCATAATAATCATTGCAGAAGCATCAAAAGCATCTACTTATCACATCCTGGAGCAATAAAGATCTGCCATTTTTAATTTGCAAAGTGCTTCAATTATAACTTGAAAACTACCACAACAAAAAATACAATCTTGGTTGAGCCTCACAACTCTGTGAGTTTGATTTGTGTACTCTCAACTTTCTAAATAAGTAAAAGAAAAAAGCTTGCCTTGGTGAGATCCTCAATATGTTTTTAAAATTCATTTAAAGGATAAACATGCCCAATTCTGTCCTTATTTTATGATATCAGTATACAAGGGGGCTATGTGGGTTTTAAATGAAGACTTATATGTGCATATAATACACAGATCATATGTATGTTATAATTATTTGCTGATTTAATAAATCAAATGCATATATCTCAAAAAAAAACTGAATCAGGCAGTTGGAGTAAGAGATGGGATGCAAATCCAGATGTCTCCATATTCCATGTCTAGTTCATGTTTCACTATGCCATATTGCCCTTTCCTTATGGAAAAGAATTTACATGAATTTTACATAAGTGTTTCACAAAATGAAAGGAATTCTATTTACCTCAGAAAATCATTTATGACATCTTTTCCCTTCTTTTTATTAAGAAAAAAATATAGAAGGGGTCCATATCCATGGACAGGGAGGTATGTTCCACATCCCACTTTGGATGCCTGAAACCTCTAATATAAGCAAATACTTGCTGACCCTATACATAAGGTGATTTTCTTGTATGTATGTATGTATAATAAAGTTTAATTGATAAATTTAACACACAGTAAGACATTGTCAACATTAAATGAAATGTAAAATATATTTTTCATTATTATATAATACCAACATTTTGCTCCATGGACCCCAGTGGATGCCTGAAACCTCAAAGAGTACTCAACCCAATAAAGAGAGTTTTCACTTCAACTTTTAACACCTATGTTAACTTTATTGTATTACTATATTGTTATTTTGTTGTTCTGTGGTACTATATTGTTACTGTACTTTGCTCTCTCCTCTCATTCTTGCCCTGAGCTTAGGTCCTTCTTCCCTCCTCCCCCAATCACTTCCTCCCCCTCAAAAAAATCTCCAAGTGAAAACAGAAGAACTGAAGAACAGAGAGACCATTGCCTTTAGCAGATCAACCTCCACTAGGAGAGGAACTTTCCTTCCATGCAGAAAGAAGAGACCTTCGCTCTACTCCATCTATCTGGCCAACTACTTGCCCTGGTGTCTGTTTTCTGTCTGTCTGTGCTTGAGTCTGCAACTTCATGTTTCCTTGAATCCTTTTCCAGTCCTCTTTCTGTCCTCTTTCCTTCTGTTGGAATTCACACTTGACCATGGGTAACTAAAACCACCCAAAAAGAATGGATAAGAGGAAACCTTTGTCCTTTGTTTAAAAGCCTTATTTATAAGATAAATAACAGTAGTTATTAAATATATACCTATATGTATACATGTGTATATATTTTTTATCTTTCTATAACTACAACTAATTATCTACCTACCTATCTGCCAATCTATCTATCCATCTGTCTATCCATCTATCTATCTATCTATCTATCTATCTATCTATCTATCTATCTATCTATCTATCTATGCATCATAGCCATTTAAGGTTTCTAGCTGCTTTCCCTATATTATCTCATTTAATACAACAAACCTATGAGGTAAGTGCTACAATTATACATACTTTGAAACTGAGACAGAGGTCAAAAGCCACATAGACAATAATTATTTGTCAGGATTTAAATGTAGGTTTTCTTGGTCTCAGAGTAGAACTAATCTTCTACATCATCTAACTACCTAACTATTCTCCAGTACTGCCTAGGAAACCTAAAGATATCACAATTATTTCTGTCTTCCAGAGATAAACAGGTTTCAGCATCAGTGATAATTTTCTTTAGCATAATTTTCTTCTCTTTTCCCTAGATCCTCCCCCCAAAGATCCTCTATTCATCTCTTTATCATAAGACCAAATTTCAAATTATTTTTTAAAATGAGGCACTATTGACTTTCCACCCAGATGGGACATGTTTTTGTCTACTAAGTGGGGTGATTACCAGCACCACCATCTTGTGGAGATAATCATTCCTGGAAGCAGAATGCTACTCAAATTTTGAAGTACTGCAGTCTTCTGTCCCATAGATACCCTAATTATACCAGAAACTTCCTTATTTCTGAGTAGAGAGATTAAAAGCAAAGGAATGAAGACAGCTGGTTTGACACATTTCTCCTTTTTTCCCCCTTCATCTACATTTATATAGTTATCTTAGTGTACAAAATTCAGCACAAACAAAACTATTTTAAATACCCAGAACAAAAAAAAAAGGCAATATTGTAGTCAACACAAGGCTGCCCTTACCTCTAGTCATCATATCTTCACCAACCAGGCCATATGTAAACTCCTCATCTTTTCATGAGGGATCTGCCACCAAAGATATTATTTTAAACATGTATACAGAAGAAGCAGATCTAGGATAAGAACACCAAGAATAATCTAGCCTTTGTGAAGTAAACAGCTCCCTGGCATACATGAAATCTCAAAGTTGTGCACAGCAGCAAGAAATGAAACATGAATAAGTGGAATATTCTCCTTTATTCTCTGAAGGATTTGATGGAATTCTGAAGCCTAGAAAAAGTACTGGCTGAACTCACACAATTTAAATAGAGGATTTTTATTTATTTTGTTTTTTGTCTTAAAATATCAAATCTCACAGTTAGGAATCACCAGCTTCATCACAGTAAGCATGAGGAAGAACTTTCAAAGACCAAGATGGATAATAACTAATCATATGGAAAAATATAATGTAATAGATGAGGACAGAACAAAGGCTCAGTACATATAAGATCTGATCCCAGCTTGACACTCAGATGCTGGGTTGCATGATATTGGACAAAACACTTCAATTTTCTAACTCATAGTTTCCTTACATGAAATTGGGGGAAATGTCCAGCTTTTTATCTCACAAGACTTCTCTGAGAATTAAGTAAGGAAAAAATATAAAAGTGTCTGGTATATGATCTATTTGTTTTCATAAAAGCAAATAACACAAGATTAGCATTGAGGAGAACTGAATTCTAGTAATTCCTGCGTCATGAATATATGACAGAAAACTCACACTTTCTGACTTTATGAGATTAGGGAATTGGGGAGGATGATTGGGAAGAATCTTTTTGATACTTTTGTAATCATTATATAATTTGAAACTTATTTACTTTTTTTGTTGAGATCAATTTATGTTAGCATCCATTGATTAAGAGTCTGTTTTGTATAAAGCAGTATTTTTGTCATTGTTCAATCATTTCAATCACGTCCATCTCTTTGTGACCCCATTTGGAGTTTTCTCAGCAAACATATTGGAGTAGTTTACCATTTCTTTATGTAGCTTATTTTAAAGATGAAGAACAGAAGCAAAGAGGGTTAAGTCCAGTCACACAGCTAGTATGTAGCTGAGAGCAGATCTGAAAGTGATGACTTTTTATTTCAAAAACTTGGAACTTTATCTTTGTTGAACATAATTATCTTCTACAGCTTGGTTGTATGTGTGTACTGTTCAACTGATCTACTTTTGGATTCCAGATAATTTTGATAATTATTGCTTTATATAATATAGTTTAAAATCTGGAACTGCAGATGCCCTTTTCTATTTTTTTATTATTTATTCTCATAAGTTTGATGTTTTTATTTCCCAAATCAATTGTTATTATTTTCTCTAGTTTAATAAAATAATTTTTGGTAATTTAATGAGAATGTCATTGAATAAGTAGATTAGTTAGATAGGATTATTTTAATTATATTGTCTGTACCCACCTGAGAACAATGAATATTTCTCTAATTATTTAAATCTGACTATTCATATACAAAATTTAAAATTATGTTCATATAAACAGTTTCTGGGTTGTTTTAGAAGATATATACTCTTTGGTATTTTATTCTAACTATGGTTAATTTAAATTGGTTATCTCTTATTTCCTCTTCTTTCAGGACATTGTCAGTGATATATAGAAATTCTAATGCTATCCATGGATTTATTTTATAACCTTCAACTTTACTAAAATTAATGATAGTTTCAATTAATTTTAGTTGAATTTTAAGAATTTTCTATATGTATATCATCATATCATCTGGGAAAAGAGTTTAATTAGTTCTTTGCCCATTCTGAAAACTTTAATTTCTCCTTTTATGAATTTAATTATAATTTCATATCAATAGATAGTCATTTTTTTTTCTAAAACTACCATGTACCACTGAAAAAAGGGATATTCTTTCTCTCCCTATTCAATTCTCTCCAGATATATATCATATATATCTTCTTTAAGAGATTCTTTTTTCTTTTTCTTTCTTTTACTCTTTTTCTTTCTTTCTTGTTAGATTTATCCATTTCTGAAAAGGAAATTTTAAATCCCCCAATATTAAGGTTTTGTTATCTATTTCTACCTATAACTACTTTAAAAATTCCTTTTAATGCTATAACATTTGATGCATATATGTTTAGTATTAAAAGTATTATATATAGTACCATTTAACATAGTATAGTGTCTCTATTTATCTCTTTTAATTAGAGTTATCTCAGCTTCAATTTTTTATTTGAAATAATCATTGCTTCCACTGTATTTTTTGTCAATTGAACCATTTTTACTCTGTGTGTGTCCTACATTTTAAAATATGTTTCTTGTAAACAATAAATTGTTGGAATTTTGTTTTAAACCCATTCTGTCATCCATTCTATTTTATGGGTTAATTCATCCCTTTAATATTCAAAATTATAATTATTAATTGTGTATTTCCCTCCATTTAATTTTTCACATTTTCCCATTTTTGTCTTTTTATTTTTTATCTTATTTTTTATTTTATTTTATTACTCTTCAGAAATCTTTTTCTAACCACTAGTTTCCTAATTCCTATTCTCTCCTCAGTAGTACCTTTATTTTCCTAACTGTGATATTGAAATCACTTTAAAAGACTGATATATATTAATTAAGGTCACCAAGGAATTCACTTATGTAATTCCTAAATGAAACACTCAAGTCAGCTGCCAAATTTTTATGGTGTTTTAATTACAACAGGAGGAAGGAGTAAGAAAGTATTAGAGGGAGGGAGGGGGGAGGGAAAGAGAGAGAGAGACAGAGAGAGAGACACAGAGAGAGAGAGACACAGAGAGAGAGAGAGAGAGAGACAGAGAGACAGAGAGAGAGAGAGAGAGAGAGACACAGAGAGAGACAGAGAGAGAGAGACAGAGAGAGAGAGAGAGAGAGAGAGAGAGAGAGAGAGAGAGAGAGAGAGAGAAAGAGACACAGAGAGAGACAGAGAGAGAGAGACAGAGAGAGAGAGAGAGAGAGAGATTGGGAAAAAATGGAGAAAAGGAAAGAAGTTTAACTCAGAACCACTCTGGCTCAGGCTGAGCCAAAGCAGGCTTTAAGGCCTTGGATAACAGAGGCAGGGAAAGGGATCAGTCCTTATCACTCAAGTGACCAATCTGAAGGAAAGCAGTCCTCTGGGCTCCTCCAACCTCAAGCACCAGCCTCGAACTGAACTCTAGCCCTCCTCACAGGAAGTCCCGAGAACTCCAGAGGCTGTTCTCTACCTCACTTCCTGCATTTCGCATGTGCCAATGATGGCTCTAGCTTGACCTAGGACCACCCAGAGGTCTGTCTTTTTTTTGCACATGTCTGTTGAAGGCCATATTCTCAAATAATTAAATCTTGAGTTTGCTGCAGCCCTTCCTAATCTTGTTACACTGAGTAGGGTGGAGAATGTAGTTTCTAAGACCTGATTCTGTTATTCCAATGATCTCTATTGTTATTGATCAGGAAATAGCTAAATCTGATCTTCTAAAGAATGGTCTGAAAAGGGTGGAGTAGTTTTGAAATTCACATCCCCTGACCTTCTAAGTTTCCCTCCCTTTTCTTCTCCCATTATCTTCCTTATTGTTAATCTATTTGCCCTTCTATGATACCCTTACTCCTACTCTTACCCTCATATTTGCTCATATAAATTACCTCTGTATTTTCCTCCTCTGTCTTATCTCCTTTCCTTCTTTTTTCTTAATACATATACCCTTCTAACATTTACTCTTTTAATCTTTATCCTTTAACTTCTTATCTCCTTATAAGGTAAGAAAAAAAAATAACCTTACATATGTATATATTATTCCTTCTTTAACACAGATCCAATGAGAATAAGGTACTAGTATTACTATTCCCCCATCCCCTCCTCTTCACTGTAACATTTCTTTCATCCATCTTTTTTATGTGAGATGATTATTCCAATTTATCTCTCTTCATCCAATTTTTTTACTTTTAACTTATTGTATTATAGTCAATCAACCTTAAAGTTTCTATATATAAATTCTCCTTCAAACCACTCAATTAATAACACATTCCTAAGGTTTAAACATATGATTTCCCTATAAGAAAAGCAAACATTTTGACCTTACTAAATCCTTAATAATTGGTCTTTCATGTTATGTTTCTTCTCATTCTTGTATAACAGTTTTTTCCATTCAATTCTGATCTTTTCTTCAATATTAACATTAGTCTTTTATATCTTTAAGTGATCATTTATTTCCTTAAGTGCTAATTCTCAACTTTGCTGGGTATGTTATTCCTAGCCATAAAACTAACTCCTCTATCCTTTGAAATATATACAATGCCCTTCATTATTTTAATGTAGAAATTCCTAAATCTTCTATCTTTATTGTAGCTTCACAGTATTTAAACTGATATTTTTAATTGCTTATAGTATCTTCTTGTTCTGTTAGTTATATAACTTAACTATAAAATTCCTATAGTGTTTTTGGTTTCATTTCTGTTTTGTTTTCCTTTGGGATTTCTTACAGATGGTGATCAAAAAATTATTTCTAGTTCCAAGGATTTAGGGCAATTTTCTTTAATACTTTCTTGAAGGATCATGTTTAAAATCTTTTTTATCATAACTTTCAAGTAGGTCAAGTATTCTTAGATTGTCTTTTCTCAATCTGTTTTCTAGATCAGTTGCTTTTGTAATAGAGTGTTTTCTATCTTGTAATTTTTTTTCATTTATTTTTATTTTTTCTGGTTGTCTTTAGAAATTATCAGCTTTTCTTACCCAATTCTAATTTTTAATGAATTATTTTCTTGGTGATTTTTTGGATTTCTTTTTCTAATTGGTTGACCTTTTTTTCATAATTTTCTTGCATAGTTTTTATTTTTTTTCTAATTTTTCCTTAACCTCAATTGCTTTTTAAAATAATTTTAAGCTCTTTGAAGAACTCTTTTTGAACTTTATTTTCCTTCAGAGTTAGAAGTGGATTCTTTAATTTCACTTTATTCTAAATTTGAACTCTGACAGATATTTCCAAAGAACTATCTGTGGTTGGGTTCTTTGTCACTTGTCTACCCATTAAAAATTGTTAGTGGTATAATTCTTAATTATTAATTTTATGCAAGTTTCAGGTTCTTTACCCTGTGTGGAAAGGATAGTATATCAGGGTTTAGTGTTGTTGTTCTTGTTTTCTGAGCTCTCTAGGGATCTTTGATCAACTTCAATGCTTCTACCCACTATAGTTTCTCCAGAGGCTGTAAGCGTTTTCTTTTCCCTCTGTCCTAAAGCTGTAATCAGAAATTTCATTTTTTCAGGGTTCACATGTGTATATTCTCTCCTTTTCTGTAATCACAGCATCTAGTCAGCACAGGGTAAGCCCTGCAGTTTTCGTAGTCAATCTCTTTCTATAATTAGTTGGTTGAAGCTGAGGTTACATCCTACACAGCTACCTCCAGCCAAGCTATCCCTTTATTTGGACATTAGACAACCACTTAGAGCCATCCCAGCTACTTCTCAAGTTGTCACATGTTGGACAATTATTTCTCCCTGATTTTTAGCCACTTTAACCACTCAGGAACATTATTATTATACATTTGGGAGGGAATTTGTAGTGAGATAATCTTTTATTCTTAAGAAAGATCTCTCATAAAAGCACTGGTTAGGAAAAGTATTATAAAAATGCTTTCATGTTCTGAAGAAGGGATTGTATATATTATCCTCATTTTTCAGATGAGGAAGTCAAGGCTCAGAAAGATCATGCCACTCATCCAAGTTATATAGCTAATAAATATGTAAGCTACATGCAGATAGGAACCAGAAAGGTTTCAACACCAAGTCCAACATTCTTTCCAAAGAACCTTCCTCTATGTGTTATTTATATCTAAATTCACTTTCTTATAGATCATGCCAGGACTTCTCTATGCCTGATATACCATCTTAAACTTTATTCTCTTGTTCCATCTGTCATCCTTTTAATCTTCTCTGAATGAGATTTAAGCTTCTACCATTGTCTGGGAACCTTGCCCTGACAAAATCTGGTTTATTCCTAATAAAATAATATTAATCTCATAAATGGAAGAAAAAGAAAAAAATAAAGTCATATCAACAACTCTAACAAATCAGCAAAGGAATTTAAGGAGAATCAACTTATTTCCTTCCTAAAAGAATTCCTCTTTGTTTCCATATTACCACTCTAAGAATTACAAAGTAGTTAATGCAGCCTAATTCAGTAATGTTTTCTGAATGATTAAGCCATTTATGATTGAACCTGATGTAGGGAACAAGAAAAGTCATTTCAAAATCCAAATAGCATAATGAACTGCTTCAAATCACAACCAGAATGTTATTTGGCTAAACATTTTATTATGAAATTCTAATATTTCTAGAATGAAAATATTTACGTCATTAAAAAAGACAAACAACAATAAAACAACAAACAAATAAAACACAAAAATGAAATGGAAGCTGACCTAAAATTTCTCTGTTTATAGTTTGGAGCAGCTCTTTTCTGGCATCTTGTGATATTGTTCAGACATAAATTCCTAGAGGCTAGAAGAGAGAGTTATCCCTGGATTTCTACTCACAAAATACAAATGTCCTTCTTTCCTCTGTCCAACAATGAACTTTAAGCGTTAGGTATATTTTGCTCTCATCATGCCTGGAAGAATCTGCTTCATAGGTCACATGTCCCTATTCAGTATTCTATGTGAACAAGCTGTATTAAGGATATCCAGAGAAGAAAATTTCAAAAGACTCTCAAAGGCAGATCTTCAGGACTATAACCAACGACACAGTATTTCAATTTTTAATTTTTTCCATAGTATTATTTTCAGATTTTTATGTCCTGCCCAAGGTTCCATCAAATAGTTTTATCTGTGAGTAACATTTCTCTATTCATCGTTAATTATCTTTGAAAAAGGTATAAATGAGTTTCACCATGGGCAAGTTGGACTAAAACTGTTTCCTCTGATGCCAGGGGCTATTTTATTTAAATAATCAATCTGTGAACAATAATAACGTACCCTGAACACAGTATAATTTTAGAAATAAAAAATCTTACAAATTTTAGTATCCAATAATAAGAGTCTAATAGAACACTAAAATACTGATATTATATAATTTTCTTATTTTCCAATAAGAAAATTGACATCATCACCATCATTATTTTCATCATCAATATCATCATCATCAGAATGTTTGTTTGAAAAGTGCTTTAAAAATACAATATCATTTTGTCCTCACAACAACCACGATAGATAGACGTTATTATTATCTCCATTAAGGCAAAGAAATGTTAAGTGATTTGCCCAGGATCATGCAGCTAGTACGTGTCTAAGGTTGGACTTGAATTCAGATCATTTTGACTCCAGATCTAGCATTCTATTCATTATGCTGCATGTAACAATAAAACAATGATCATGACAATGAAAAACAAAAGAAATATATATATATATATATGATTGCAAAATTTGCAAAGTACATTTATTATTTCTTTGGGTCCTCAAAAAACCCCTATAGATTCTATATGGTTAATTGTTATTGTTGTTGTTGAGTATGTTGAGTAGTTTTAATCACATCTGACTATTCATAACCCCATTCTGGGGTTTTCTTTGCAAAGTTATTGAAGTAGTTTGCCATTTCCTTCTCCAGCTCATTTTAAAGATAAGGAAACAGGGCTAAGTGACTTGCCTGAGGTCACACAGCTAGTAACTGTCTGAGGCTGGATTTTAATTTATGAAAATGGGTCTTTCTGATTCCAGTCTCAGTGCTCTATCCATGTCATCTAGTTGCTCCACATGAGTAATGACCTCCATTTTAAAGATGAGGAAACTGAGTCTCAGGCTTAAGGACTTGCTCATGTTTAGAAAATCAGTAAGTATCAGAGTTAGGGATTGATCCCAGGTCCTGATTCCTAATTTTCTGTCTACCCCCATGTCTAAGATAGCAAATATCCTTAAAATTTCCAATTAACATTCTTAGAGGTTTAGAGTAATTGAAAAACTTGACATCCTTCCAAAGCCTTTCAAGATAAAGAGAAGCATTAAGAGGTAGTTGGGTTGGTCTGGGGCACAAAGCAGGTCTGGGTAAAGCACTTCTACCAACACTCTCCTGTCTGATATCTGGACATCAGCCTCCCCACTCAATCTCTACTAGAGCTCTTTCCAGTCAATCCCCTCATTGCATGATCCAGGACAATTCTGTGGGACTTATGAGAAAGAACACTGTCCACATTCAGAGAAAGAACTGTGGGAGCAGAAACACAGAAGAAAAACAACTGCTTGATTACATGGGTCGATGGGGATATGATTGGAGACATAGTCACTAGTGCAAACATCAAACTCCTTGTTCAACACCCAGTTACTGGAACCTCTTTTCTTCTCCCTCTATAATACTTCGCTTGCAATTTCATTAGTTCCTATAGATTTAATTACCATCTCTATGCAGATAATTTTCAGATCTACTTATCCTTCCCCAGTCTTCCTGCTGGCCTTTAAACTTCTATCTATAACTGCCTTTCAGACACCTCAAATTGTACATCCAATAAACCTGGTAAATTAAAAAGGACCAAAATGGAACTCATTATCTTTTCCCCACAGCTCTTCCCCAACCCCACCCCATCTTAGGTTCCCTATTGTAGAGGGCAATGTCATCCTCCCAAGTTCCTCAAGCTCATAACTGAGGTATCATCCTGGATTCCTCATTATGTTTCACAAAATTTCCCCCTACACACATATCCAATTTGTTGCCAAGACCTGTTAATTCTACCTTCCCACCTCTTAAATATGGCCCCTGCTATCCTCTGACATTGCTAGCACTCTAGTTCAGGTTCTCATCATCTTGAATATTGACATTTACTGCTGTAGGATAGCCCTCCCTCAAGTGTCTCCCCACGCCAATACATTCTCCATTCAGGCACTAAAACTATTTTTATTTTATTTTTTTAATTGGAAATTTTTATTTAATTAATTAATTTAGAATATTTTTCCATGAGATGAGGGGATGCCCTTCAATTAGGGAATGGCTGAACAAATTGTGGTATATGTTGGTGAAGGAATACTATTGTGCTCAAAGGAATAATGAATTGGAGGAATTCCATGGGAACTGGAACAACCTCCAGGAAGTGATGCAGAGTGAGAGGAGCAGAACCAGGAGAACATTGTACACAGAGACTGATACATTGTGGTACAATCGAATGTAATAGACTTCTCTACTAGCAGCAATGCAATGATCCAGGACAATTCTGAGGGACTTATGAGAAAGAACACTATCCACATTCAGAGAAAGAACTGTGGGAGCAGAAACACAGAAGAAAAACAACTGATTGATTACATGGGTCGATGGGGATATGATTGGAGATATAGACACTAAAGGAACATCCTAGTGCAAACATCAACAACATGGAAATAGGTTTTGATCAAGGTCACATGTAATACCCAGTGGAATTGTGTGTCAGCTACAGGAAGGGTAGGGAAGGGGAGGGAGGGATAGAATACAATTCTTGTAACCAAGGAATAATGTTCTAAATTGACTAAATAAAATTTTTAAAAAAGAATATTTTTCAATGGTTACATGATTTATGTTCTTTCCCTCCTGCAGCCAATGAGAAATTCCACTGGGTTTTACATGTGTCATTGATCAAGACCTATTTCCATATTATTAATATTTGCATTAGGTTGATTGTTTAGAATCTACATCCCCAATCATATCCCCATCTGCCCATGTGATCATAAAGTTATTTTTTAAAGCATAAATCTAATCATGTGGTCCCTTCCCCCCTATCCTCTCAATAAACACCAGTGACTTTCTGTTGCCTTCAGGAGCAGACTCAGCATTCACTATTTGACATTCAAAACCCTGCCCAACATACCCTTCCCACCTTTCAAGTTTTCCTATGCCTTACTTCCCAAAACATACTCTTTGTACTCCTTGATCCAGGCTGTTCCACAAATAAAACATTCTGTCTCTTGGTTTGGGGAATTTTCTCTGGCTGTCCCCCATACCCAGAATTCTCTTCCTCTTCACTCTGATGACTGACATTCCTAACTTCCATTAAGTACCAACTAAAATCCTAACTTCTAGAGGAAGCTATCCTTGACCCTTCTTAATTCCAGTGCCTTCTCTTGGTTAATTATTTCCTATTTATTCTGTACATAGCTTAGTTTGTATATATTTGTTTGAATGTTATATTACATTATAAGCTCCTTGAAGTCAGGGGCTGTTTTTTGCCTCTTTTTGTATCCCCATTGTTTAGCATTGTGCATGATATATAGTAGGCACTTAATTATTGTTTGTTGATAGACTGAAGTTTTTTTCAGCTCTTGTTCACTGTCCCTGGAAACTACTACCTGTATCTCATCTCTAAGTGCTATTTAGGAATATTCTTTGACTAACTCCTCCAGGACTTTTTTCTATGTCTCCCAGCTAGATGTTAACCTTAAACTTGAGGTGCCCTGAATCTCTCATCTGGAAGAGAATCCTTTATTAGAAACTTTTTTATATGAACAGCCTGCATGAAAAAACTCTTTGGGTACAAAGGTAGGCATAAATAGAAATGATGCTTCCCATCTGATTTCCCAATTGTTGTTTGTTTGTTTGTTTGCTACATTCATGAATTCAACATATTCTATATTTACAAATGCACAAGTCTTATATTCTTAAGTATTACAGGTGAAAGAGACTCTACATGGATTAGAAGAATAGGGAATTCATTCATTTACTCATTTGACAAGCCCTTATTATGTAAAGCACTGTACCATTGTCATTGGGGCTACAAAGAAAGTCAATTCTATCCTCCTTGAAGGAGCTTACAGTCTAATAAATGACAAAGTTCAAAGAGATGCTCTTGAAGAATTTGATGTTGACTGTGTCTGAACCTTAGGAATGGCAGACCTCAGCATAGTGTAAATTCTATTTATTACCAAGAGGTAGAAGTGGTTTTCTGTATTTATGGAAGCAATAGAAGGATAGTCCTTTGGAGAATGAGATCACAAAGCCAGTAATATAGACCAGGGAGAAGTTTATCAAGTTTCATGATCATCTATTTTGAGGAATTTTTTTCACATTATTGCCAGTTTCATTCTCAACCTTTAACTCAGAAAAAGATATTATACAAATAATATTAAGTTTCTTTGTTATCATTATTTGAATGCTGGACATTTTTATTTTAGCAGACTCCTTAAAGATATTCACCAATTTTGGAACAAACATCTGGATAAGGTAGCCCATTATTTCTATTTAAAATCTATCTTGGTTCTTAAATTTAGGTTCCTGCTGCGAGCTATGTAATAAAAGGAGGTACAATTGAGCCACAAGGCCAACACAAACCAAAAGGAGTTTCTCTAAAGGCACAGTTTGAATAAGCTCTAAAATATTCAGCTCCTTTATTGGAGCATTACCTGAATTATATGAAACTCTGAAGTATACAAAATTATGGTGGAAATTTCAAGGATTTACATTATTTTTTAAGTTAGATTGTTTGGTGCTCACATTACTTGCCTCACATACAACTCTCAAGAGTACAAAATTAAGTTGGAAATTTCTATGATTTCTATTAAGTTAGAAATCTAGTCCAGTGCTATTTCTGATGCTATATTAAAATATTGGTGCTGTAGCTGAGAAGCGGGATGGACTAGGGGTTAGACAGATCCAATGGATGACAGTCAGGAAATAAACAGAGGTCCTAGACTTGAAAATCTTGGAAGTATGAAAGCAGAATCTGAGTCACTATGGCTGTATTTTGAAGGCAAGAGTTTGAGTTCCTAGAGTAGAATAACATGATCAAGACTAGCCTTCAGCTCCAGAGAAACAAATATATGGAAGAGGATACCAAAACAGGAGCTTAGGCAGGAGGAGATGGTCCAGAGACCTGGGAACAGTATGATACTAGCAATAATAATGATAATTATTGATTGTTGATATGATAATAAGCTTAATGATAAATTGCCTCTGCTCAGACTTATTAATCAAAGTATCATAGATTTAGAACTAGAAGGGCTATAAAAGATCATCTTATCCAAGCCTTTCAGTTTACAGATAATGAAAGTGAAGTTTAGGGTCACACAGATGTTAAATATCAGGGCAAGAATCAACTTCGTCTAAGGGTTGGTTAGGTCCTTACGTCTGGGTTTTGATTGAGTCTACAGGTGATTGAAGCATTGCCAGGTATAGAATGGTAAGATTCTATTAAATCAGCTGGCCAAACTGGTTATTACAGACAGACTTTATCCAAATATATGTATGTATATATGGAATAAGTTCCAGTTTCCATCAGGCTTGATGTTTTGAAAAATTGACTATATTCCTAACTTTGCGCATGATGCTCAACAAATAGATGTTATTACTAAGATTTGTATATTCCTTCCAAATGTAGATTATAACCTAAGCATGCCTGCTCATTCTGTACAATGTTCACTCTGACCTTCCTACATATTCACTGCAGAGGTGCCAGTCTTTCTTCACTTTCTCCTGATATCAAAAAGGTAGAAGTAAGAGAGCTTTGGGCTATTTACTTATCCTAACTTTCACCAAATAATACATTCATCTTTTCTAGATATCACATACTATATTTTGCCAAAGACAGCTTTTCTCATTGACTGTATTTTATTGACCTTATATCTACTATGCTCCTCTCTTCTATATCAATGTTCCACTTGAAAATGTTATGTTCCATGTTTCAGAACTATATGACAATTTTGGGAGAAGGACTAGAAAGCTGCATTTTTCTTTCTAGAAGTAGTTTAGGGTCATTAATTTTTTTTCTTATTTAATGGCAATTTAGACAACTTTTCTCATCCTCCTGTATTATTTTTGACCCAAGTCATCTATTTTTCATATCAATTACTAGACTATATGGCATTATCTATTCAATAGATATTCTGATGAATTTTCTGCATAAAGAATCTTATTTTGGCAAAGGTAAGAGAAATGGACTGGATGGCATAAAATAGGGGAATTTGTTAGGATGGCTAATAATAAATAGTATAAGGAGGGGCAAAATGGCCATGAATCAGATGATAGCCTTGTCATAGAAAGGAATCTTATGTGAAAGAGACACTGTGGAATTAGAAATGACAGGGTTTAGTAACATAAAATGAAGAACGTGAGGATAGAAAAAGGAATCAAAGATGACTCTATGGATTTACCCATAGGTAGGTACCTGGGAGAATTCCAGTGCCATTAATAGAACTACTTTCTAGAGAGGGAGCTGTTGTTGTTGTTGGTGGTGGTGGTGGTGGTAGTTTGATTGTTTAGTTGTTTGTTTGGAGTGGAAGAATCTGAGGGATTTTGGCTTTATTCATGTCATGTAAGATGCTGGTGAAATATCTAGGGTGATATGTTCACTATATAGCTAGATATGCAAATTAGGCATCAAGAAAGAAGTCAATGTTGAATACATAGATTGGTACCCAGGATGTATGCCTTACACCTTATTGTATTCTCCAAAGAAGCTAGTACAATGTCTTGCAGATAAATTTTTATTGAGTAAAATATTTGGCATCATTCTGCTGTATGCATCTCATAATACATGATGAGGACAATAAATCTATTTCTTAACTTGTTTGGTTGTGGCAAGAAGGATGATATTATTTCAATAAATAATTCATTTCAAAATTGTTTTACATTATTTTTGTCACTTCAAATAATAAATACACTTACTATCAACTCAACCCTATAAGGATAAAGAAACATAGGACAAATGAAAGAGAAAACAGTCTCCACTTTCAAGGCATTTATAATTGGGTCAGGAGAAAAAAAAATTCCATATATATGATAACTCTAGAGGACTATTTTGTTGTTGTTGTCATTGTTGTTCAGTCATTTCTATAGAAAGACAACAGTACCTTTCTAACCTTGTTTTATATTACTCTCTTAAACTCTGTGGTCTACCAAGACTTATCTTCTTGCTATTTTTAACACACAGCACTCTATCTCCAGGCCTTTTCACTAACTGTCTCCTAAAAGTAGAATACATTACCTTTTCACTTCCAACTCTTAGAATCCCTTTTTCCTTAAAAAAAAAAACCTCACAACTTTATAATGAACCTGTTCCACATCATCCTATGTACTAATGTCTTCTCCCTACAAATTAAATACTAATTTTTGTCTATATTTATATATGAAATGTTATTTTCCCTGCTAGAATATAAGGTCCTAGGAGGGTAGAGAAATATTGAATTTTCATCTTCTCATCCTCAGTGCCTTTCATAATGCTAACACGTAGTAGGTGTTCTATATATGCTTGCTGAATGATTGATTGAAATTATGCTGTATGGAATGCAAATGTATGAAGGTCTTCTCTCTAAGAATCCTTATTGGTTGAAAAGAAATCCTTATCTTGGGGTGAATTCATGTTTGATGAACATTTTATCATTGAATCCATGAATTCCCTACAATTTTATTGCTAACATGTAAAATGTATAATTTAAATAAAAAAAAACAAACCAGAATCGTCCTACTTTAATCAGAATACAGCAACAGTAAACAACCCCAAGTAATGGAAAAGTGAAAACTTCAGGCAGATTTATCTGTATGATGGATGTCAGCCAGCCAGCTGGATTGATTTAATTTCCATTGGACTAGTTACTTGATATCACAGTATTTTAGAGTAGAAAGGCACAATGGGTGTCATCTACCTGAATCCTTAATTTTTAATATGAGGAAACTGAGGCTTAGAAAGGATAATGAGATATTAACTGAGTTGATAGTTATTGCACAACAAACTCCAGAGACAGCATTTATAAAAAGATTCTATGACTCCAAATACAGGATTTTTCCCCACTGTATCATAGTATAGATAGACAAAAATGATGGATGATTTGGTGTTATTCTTTCTCCCAAATACCAACATACTTCTGATATATAGCAAAGACTTAGAACCATGTATCATCTATCTCAATGGTAAGACACTTACCATGTTTTCCCCATGCTTAAAATGGTCTTCTTCCTCACTTTTGACTCATTTTCCCTGGAGTTCTTAAAGACTAAGCTCAAAGAGTCTTTTCCCTGCCTATCCTTCCCCTCTTTCCCAACCACTCAAGCTTTCTTCTGTTACTACTTTTTTTAATTCAAAGATATTTTATTTTCCCTATCATATATAATAATTTTAAATATAAATTTTCCAAAATTATAACATCCAAACAATTTCTCTTCTTCCTTCCCTCCCCCTATTCAGAGATGGTAAGCAATTTGATCTAGACCATATACCTAAAAGGTTACTTCTTTTCTACTCTGTATCAATCATGTATTGCCTAATGATTATATTTTGTCTCTACTATATGGCAGAGGAATGGTTTTTGCTCTTTCTTTGTATTGCTAGAACTTAGAATAATGCCTAGCATATACTAAATGCTTACCGACTGATTGTGAAATGTACTACTAATAAGTTTGCTAACATTTTTATAGTTATTTGAGGTTTACAAAGCAATTTATATGTTCAGTGTAACTCAGAAATGTTATTGCTATTATATGTCTTAAAAGCTTAAATAGCATTTAATCCTTACTAAAATAAAATAAAATACTGTGAGGTAAGTGTTATTTTTATCCCCATTTAAAATGAGGAACCTGAGACTATGACTTGGTTAGGATCAAAGCTTGTAATTGTCTGAAGCAGAATTCAAACTCAAGACCTCTTGACTGATTCTCTACCCATTCTGCCACCTCTATGCCCATTATAATAGATATTTAAGTAGTATTTTACAGGTATTATCCTATTTACCCCTCATTACCACCCCAAGAGTTAGCTACTTCATACATGATTGGCCCCACTTTACAAATAATGCAATTATTGAAACATAGAATTTAGATGTTTTCTTCATGGTCACCAAAATAACAAGGCAGCCAAAGGCATTCCTTAACCAAGTCTTCCCCATTCCAAGTACAGAATTTTATTCATTATAGCTGTCCTCTGGTAAGAAACCAAGCTAAAAGTGTTTCTAAAGAAAAAGCTGGTTACTTTAACAAAAATGTGGTTCCACTTAAATATAGCAAAAGTAGCTTTTGTGATCACCAATGGCTTCCTTTCTTTTAAGACTGCACAATGCAAAGCTGTCACAAAGCAGTGCAAATCAGTCTATATTTCCTAATGGGAGAAAAATCCTTAGATTCAATCTGAACTGCAAAGCAGTAACCTCCCTCACCCAATTAAAAGAAGGAATCATTAGATAGCAGGGTAATTTAAATAATAATAAAAAGAAAACACTTAAGTTGTGAGACTGAAAACTGCTTGATTTGTAGTCATGATGATGTATGCTTACTTAGTGCTTTGAAAAAAAAAAGATTGTATTACTTTCTAAAAACAGTACAATTATTAAACCCACAAATTAGCTTCTCTTGTATTAGAATCTAATTATCTGTTATGTAGGGTAACAGTCCAGCCAGTCAGGGGCAAAGCCTTACCTTTCTACCTGAAACCTTGAGTGGGGAAAGTGATAGACTGCTCAGGGAGACAATATTTACTGCCCTGCTAAGAACGGGGTGAGGGGGTGTGAACACAGCCAGACCACTTGATATCATCGCAGGGGCAGAGAAATAGAAAGAACCAGACCACTTATTCCCTAGTTTGGGGTATTGCTTTCTTCCTTCCTGAAATGTTGTCAGTGACATATGATTTTGTATTTTTACTTCTCTTTGGCTGTCCAATTTTGAGTATGACAGCCCATTTAGCTGTCACTTCTGTGCAGACTTTTGGTTAAGATGAGCCCTTATATCCTCTCTCTCTCTCTCTCTCTCTCTAGCAACTCTATCTTCTCTGAGTAGAGAATTATTTCAATAGTTTAACCATCCTTGTTCTTTTACTTCTTTGAACTATGATTGATTTTGAGTTTATCTTAACCAAATTCACCAGCAGAAAATGGATAAGGATGAAGAGGGGGACATATTTTCTGCTAGCACGTGGCTTGGTTACAGATGCTTTGAGTAATCTAGCTGAAAAGTTCCTACATGATCAATTTTTAGACAAGCATTCAAAATATCTTCATATGAGAAATCAATAACTCATTGGAGTGGCAAAAGTATGGAAGGGGAAGGGCAAGAGTATATGCCGTGTATTCACATGAGTAAGACCATGCATACATTTGAACATTCAAATTTTCTTTGTAAATGTCCCTTCTTTTCATCATATATTCATTCAGAGTCACAGTTTGGACCAACGGAAAGGGTTGTATTTCCTGATTCTTAGCTGAATTTATGCCAAAGTCAACAAACCAAGAAAGAAGGATCCTTTATTTACTTAATTGAATACAGAGGCTATTTCTTAAGCCTAAAATTCCATATATATATATATATATATATATATATATATTTATATACTGTCCATATATAATTCCACATTAAGGACTGCCCTTAATTGCTTTGTTACTCTGGAAGTTGTTAATCATGTTCTCCTGAAAGCTCAGCTCTCATAGTTTTTACAACAATATTCTCTCTTGTTTTTCCTCTTAATTATGTAGCTGCTTGTCCACACCCTCAGTCTCCTTTACAGGATCATCATTCATGTCCAGGTCTTAACTGTGTCATATGAAACGATCCTTTCCCCCTCTTCTTCCCCTTCACTCTCTTCCCCCACCCTCTCCATTCTCCTTTTCCATTTATGCAATCTTTTCATTAGCTCCCATGGCATCAAATATGATCTTTAAGCTGATGTTTCTGATGTCTTAGTATCCAGCCATAGTTTTGCTCCAGAGCTTCTGTCTTACATCACCAACTGCCTATTTGGGCATTTCTATGTGGATGCTCTAAAGGCAGCTCAAAGTCAATATGTCCCAAAAAGAACTCAAAATGTTCCCTAAAACTCATCTTTAATATTTGACACTTGACTCATCTTCAGCACTCATAGAAAATAAGTTTCAGTAGGTTCAATGTCCACAGCCTCTCTTGTGTTTGTCCTTTTATCTCTATTCACATGGCCATGAATCAAATTCAGGCTCTTGTCGTCTTTCATCTGGAGTATTGTAGTAGCTTCCATATTCATCTCTCTGTCTCCCATCTTTCCCATATCTAATCCATTTTCCACAAAGTTCCATTTTCTTCCCCATGACAAGATTTTCTCCTTTCAAAGCAACAATTAGCAGTGTTTTCCTTCTAAATTCATCTTCTTTTATCAGACAATCAATAGTCAAAAGGCATGGCATTGTGCTAGGAGCTCAGGATACAAAAAATAAAGGAAGTTCCTACCCTCAAGGAGTTCTAAGTGGAGAGAAAATATGCAAACTATGAAATATAAGCTATATAAAAGATAAATCAAATGTAATAAAAAACAAGTAAAACACTAGATTAAGAGGGAGTAGGAAAATCTTCTGATGAAGATAGAGTTTTAAAAGAAGTCAGGGAAGGCAGTAGGAACAGATGAAGAGGAAGAACATTCAAAATACTGGAATGAGAAAGTGAAAATCTGGGAGAAACATCAATGGATTCAGTAAATGTGATGGAAAAATATATGTGTAGGAAGAGGAGGAAAGTAGAGGGGGAATAATGAAATAAGATTGGAAAGAAGTAGTGTTGAGGGGCTAGAATATGAAGGATTTTAAAAAACAGAAGATTCTATATTCAATCATGGAGGTCAAAGGGAGCCACTGAAGTTTATTGACTAGGGGTAAGACAACTTCAAGTCTGGTCTAACTTCAAAAAGCCTTTGCTTAGAATAGTCTGGTCACTCTAATACTCTCCTTCCCTCCTTCTACTCCCCCCCACAAGATTAATTAGGCTCCTTCACATGAACAGATTATTGTTTCTTAGCACTTTACCTTTTCTTTTTAAAAATACTTTCCTTTGTACTTCATAGCAACTTGGAGGTGATTAGCTTCTGTATGTTACACTGAAACAATTCTAAAATTCTAAAAATTCTAAAAATCATTAAAGTATGCTCTTTATATGCTAGAATTTTTCTTTAGAATAATATTCATTTTCTGAAGATTGACACGGGTTTTCCATTTTATTTTTCTTGTTTTCTTTTTTGTCTGAGTTTTCTGTTGCCATATGGCTAATAGATAAAAATATTTAGATGACTTCACATGTATAATCACTATCAAATTGCTTGCCTTTTCAAGGAATGGGAAAGAGTTTGAAGAAAGCACAAAATTTATCACTCAATTAAAAAAGAAGGTTGTTAAATGTTTTTACATGTAACTGGAAATATAATAAGAAAAATTTAAGAATAATATCCATTCTCAAAACCCACACGATTTTAAAGAGAATGAGAGCAATGCAATAAGTGTGAATGGAGAAAATCAAACGATTGAAATAAAATTAATCAAAAATGGGAAAAACACTGTCAAACAGTTTAATGCAGGGCAAATTTCAGGTTTGAGTAGCACTAGAAACATCCACATGAAAATTGTTTTCAAAAAACAAAATAATATCAAAATTATTGTTACTTCCAAATAATTTATAAATCATTTTTAAATCTGTCCCTTAAATTTTTTTCATACTCTTTTTTTCCCCAACTTTTTCATACTCTAAAATCCATTTGTATTTTCTTCCAATACCACCTGCTAAGTTCTACAACTTTGTTTTGGTGGGAAGCACTATTGATGAAAAGCTGGATATAACAGACATAACCTAGAATTAGCTATCAGAAGACTTGGATATGTCTTGGCTCTGCTACTTGCTGAAAGTCATCATGTAAGTTATTATTAACCTTTATAATATAAATTATTACCTCTATATAAATATATCTCCCAATTATACTTTTTTCCTTGGGGGAAAATATTTATCTTCTATCTAAAATGATATTTTTCTTTTGTCTTAAGTTATGTTTATGTAAAAATATTTCATGATATTCAGTAGTTTATGATTTCAGGAGCAGCAGAAAGAATAATCGGCCTAAAAAATATACCTCTTGATTTCTAAAATCTCATTGAGAAAGACAAACGCTTTTCACATCACACTGAGAAGGAAATCTCAAAATGAAAGTAATCTTGGAATTGAAAATATGTTAACTGAAATCATACTGTTCCCAAACATGACTTCTTTTTTGAAGAGTAGGTTCATGGAATCAAAGATTTAGAAATGGAAAGGGTCTTAGAGGCCATTTAATGGAACCCTCTGATATTACCAGCGTTCAAATCTAGTCTCAGAAACTTACTAGCTATAAGATCTGGAAAAATACCTTAAACTCCCTGCCTCAGTTTCTTCATATGTATAATAGGGGTAGATAATAATATATGACTCAAATTAAATAATATTCTCAAAGCACTTATTACATTATATATTACATAGTAATCACTAAATAATTTTTAATTATTATTATATGAAGATAAAAGAAGCTCAAAGTGGCTAACTGTCATGGTCACCCAGTAGTAACCAGAGATGCCAATATTTAAGTACAAGGGCTCTGACTCTAATCTTTGTAGTATTCTCTGTATGTAAAATAAAGTGAACTCTTTAGGACCTTGTATTTTTGAAAGCATCAAGGTGAATGAAAGGACCTTCAAAAAGTAGAAGTTGAAAGCTTTTAAAACCAATGTCACTGACCATCATTTTAGCTGCTCATTATTCCTCTAGAGTGGCTTGAAGAGTGATATGAACCTGCCTTTCAAGTGATGTTTGGTTTAAATCTAAGTTTTCTGCCTTAATAGTATGGAAATATGTTGAAACATTGCAAAATATCCAAGTAGGGGAAAATAAAAGGAAGATTGAATTCTGTGCTGCCAGTTATTTCAAGTCAACTTGTTCAATACATTCAAATCAATCTTTGACAAAAGATTTAGGGTTGAAAATTAAGGTGGGAGGAAAATATAGCCACCATTTTTTCTTTTTCCTATGGTCAGGAAAGATTTTTTAGATCATAGCTTTACCTCCCATTGATAACTATGGATATGTGACCTCTTGGACTGTACCCCTATCCCAGAACCACTCTCACATTTTGGAGAATGAAACTTTCTGAACTTTAAGGATTTGACTCACAAATGATTCCATTAGCAAAGTGTTTGCATTGTGTGTAGTCATGATTTCTCTATATTTACTATTTAGGGGAGTCTAAATATTATCAGAAATCAAATTCCTAATGTTTTATTCCAAAAAACTTATCCCTCCCCACTACCCCCATACCTAAAGGAATCTCTAGCATTCTAGATAGGTATTTAACTCCTGGTCTGTTTAATCCTGTGTATTCCAAACTAATCACCAGAATCCTCCATTTTAGTTTCTTCTAGCATCCAATTAATTAACTTACATAGATCAGAAAGGAATTATGCTTGATCTTAATTGACAAATCTAATGTTTCAGATTTTTTGTTTGTCTTGGCACATACTAAGACCACTCACTCAAAATGATTTCACTTACATAGAAGACACGAGGGTATGCAAATGTGGAATACTGGAGGGTTAGAGCATATATAGACATTCTATGTTGGTCTACTATGTGAATGAGAACAATCTTTTTCCATTGATTATATGCCCAGAGCAGTTGGTGTCTTTGAAACAACCTGACAACACTTGTGTGTGTGTGTGTGTGTGTGTGTGTGTGTGTGTGTGTTTTCTGCATTCACATCTGAGGGTGAAGGCACTGGGCTACTTTAATGAAGAATATTCAGAGATGCTCTAGTCCTACAGTTTCTCATGTACACCAGGTTCTCTAGCATCTTCCCATAGACAATGAATGCCATGTTAAGTGGTCTAGATGTGCACCAAAGCCTCATTACAATAAGGAAGAAAATGGGAAGAAAACAACTTTTACAACGCTATAGAAAGTTAGAGAAACACTTGCCAAAAAGCAGCCAGCACTATCACTCATTACTTATCTTCTGTTAGAGTTTTTTGTTTTAAAGAGGGATACTGGGGTCAACTGGGTAGCTCAGTAGATTGAGAGTCAGGCCTAGAGATGGGAGGTCCTAAATTCAAATCTGGCCTCAGACACTTCTCAGCTGTGTGACTCTGGGCAAGTCACTTGACCCCCATTGCCTAGCCCTTACCTTCTGCCCTGGAATCAATTCACAGTATTGATTCTAAGATGGAAGCTAAGGGTTTAAAAAAAAAAAAAGAGGGATACTTACCTCCAATATATAGCAAGGAATGCAGAAACTCTAGCTTCTAGCTTTAAGGGCTTTATTTTTCTATCAGCATTAAATTGTTAGCAACTCTTGTTCCTCTTGCAGATTATACCTTTCATTGATGCAATCCCTTCGGTTTCAGACAAAAATAAATGGAAAAAATGTACTATTTTGACTCTTTCCCACCTTAATAATGTTGGCTGCCTAGATTCTTTCTAGATCACACCTTTTATCTCCCATTGGGCAGCTGTAGATATGTGACCTCCTAGTTTTCATCCATCACTACTCCCTCTCTGGGAAATGGACCACTGCTGCTGCCATCAATGGATACATCAGAATCCAACTCTCATTCAGTTTCTGGTGCCAGTGGAAACTAATCTCATAAATACAGTCGCCACCTCTTCTCTTTGGCCACAATCTGGTTTGAAACAAAAACAAAACAAACAAAAAATCCCAGTGCAGTAGAAGTCTGTCACTGGCTTGAAGGTTTCAATAATTTAAATACTTTCCAAAGTGAGAAGATAATGTTTTCTTTCTCAGACTACAATTGAACAGAATTCAATCAGATTGTAGACCTTTGTTTTCCTTATCCTCAGGGAAATCTCTCTGAATATTTGGTTACAATAACAACTGTAACTTTGTATACTTCTCTTCAAATTGTTTTTTTTTCTGTTTATTTGTTTTTCTACTGTTCTCTTTATAATTCTTCCATTATTATTACCCTATGCTTTTCATGAGCTGTTTTGTTTGATTTTGGCTTCAGGAACATCATGCTCCCACTCAGATAAACTTATCATCTGAAATCTTATCAACAGTGAGATTGATTCAGCCTTAATCTTACAGGGTCTCCTCTCTGATTGGAGAGATAGACTGTAAATAAACTCATCCCAAAGTCTTCTTTTATATATGACTCAGAACTTTCCACCCAGAAGTTTTCAATTTTTATCAGCTGATTTGGTTGGTTTCAATTCCATGCACATAAGGCCCCTCTACCAGGTAATCTCTGGTGTCCTCCCCCACCTTTTCAACTCCTTTTGTGTGTCTTCTATAATTAGATTGTGAGCTTTTTGAAGGCAAGAACTATCTCTTTTTCTTGTCTTATTTTTATATCTAGGACTTAATATAGCATGGCACAGAATAGATACTTCACAAATGTTTATTGACTATTGACTATTTGATACCATAAATACTAACTAGGCATATCTAGTTTAAAAGTTTGATGATAACACTGGGGAGGGGATTCAGAAAGAAATATAAAGCAAGAAAAGAGCAATCACCGTTATGAATGTAATTATATTACTTCAAAATTCCAGAGCACTTTGTGAGTCAAAACAAAGACTATACCTAATGGCAAATGATCTCAGGTGTGTGATGGTTGCTTTCAGTTCTGTAATTTTTTTTTCAAGATTAACCTTCCATAAAACACAACTCTAAAGAAAATTGTTTACACTATAAAGGAATGCCCTTCCTTATTTTGACAGTATTCTTTTTTCTCTTTATTTTTGCATTTGCAATGCTGTTATAGAAGTGCTGTGCAATGTTAAAAGACTGGTGAACTCACAAGACATTTTTTCAAATGGCTATTCAATTTATCTTCTGCTGGATAGGAGCTATATTGAGATCAATTTTCTATATCTTCTAGGTTTGCAATCACATTCTTTCTGTTTCTGCAGATTTGATTAATTTTCCCTTTGCTATTTGGATGAATATTCATAATTCTTTTGGCCTGTGAAGTTTTTAGAATGGGCTCTGATCTTCAAGTAAATAACAATTACCTAAGGGGACAACAGATTATACCTAAACTCATCTAAAATCCACTAACTTTTTTTAGCATAAATTTTTCTAAATCCTAGAACTGCTTAATCTACCCTAGATTTTACTATTAAAAGGTTGCTTTCCTGTATACAAACTGAGTAGCCCTCACTTTGGTATTGAAACATATATATTTTTTACTTTTCCAGCTGAAATTGACTGAGGATATCTGGAGAGAATTGATTTCCCAGAAACTGCTCAGATAGTGTTGATTGTCACTTCAATGTGTATAAACTGAATAAAAGCTAAAAAAAATGTTCAGATAGTTTAGTGTCCATATCTTTCAAAAACCTCTTTTTTTGACTCCACCTTGATATAAATCTAATAGCAGGAAACCAAAAGAACAAGTATTCTCTATACAATGAATCCAAGCCCTATCACATCTGGAGGGCTTATTAATAGTCCTCTCAAGCAAGGACTTGCATTTGTTACACGTGCTCAATAAAGAAGGGAGGGCTTTGTGCACATTAGAATATTAATGAGTATGCAGAATTGTGATGATGATAATAATTATCTCTAATAATAGCTTATATTTATATAGTCAAAGAACTTCTGGCCAAAGAACCCTGTCAAGTGCCAGTATTACTCTTCCCATTTTCCAGATGAAAATTTTCTACAAAGGAATGACCTTTTGAAAAGGCAGAGAAGGCCATTTTATTACAAGATTTAAGTTACTCCGAAAACATCTTCCCTGCTTCTGTGATTATTCCTGAAATCTCTAGTATTAGAATTAGTTTGAATTAATTTTAATTTCTCAGGTCTCTTGTCAAATTTACATGGCTTCTTGAGAGGATTAAAATATTAACCCATTGAATCCCATAATGTCGAGAGAGAGAAGAGAGAGAGAGAGAGAGAGAGAGAGAGAGAGAGAGAGAGAGAGAGAGAGAGAGAGAGAGAGAGAGAGAGAGAGAGAGAGAGAGAGAGAGAAGGAGGGAGGAAGGGAGGAAAAAGGGGAGGAAGGAAGGGAGGGAGAAAGAGGGAGAGAGATAGAGAGGGAGAGAGAATATTTCATCACTTGCCAAAATTATTTTGTATAGTTTGGTCTTGCCATTAAAAGAAAAGCTGAGAATGAAATAAAACTTAGAAAGGAAAAATATAAGTTATGTAATTTTTTAAAGAACAGAATGTGAGGAAGCCTTTTGTTGCCTGGAAGTCACTTAAAACAAAAACAACTGAAATTGTCAGATATCTTCAAAGTTCACAGAGCACTTTCCTTATGTCTGATCTGAACCTTAAACAACTGTATACAGTAGGTACCAAAGGTGTTTTTTTTTTCCATTTCACAACCATGGAAACTATAACTCAGAAGTACTAACCACTCTGTCCATAGTTGAACTTCTAAGTCAATATGACAGGTAAGATTTGGGATTCAGTTCTAATCTTGACTCCAGGACCTTGGGAAGTTAGCGCAGCATGAAGTTACTGAACAGTCTGAATAAATAGTGGCAAAGAAGAACAGGTGTGTAGGAAGAGAATTAAGAGGTACAATATTAAAAATCAGCTTTCATATTTCTTGCAATTTGGATCATAGGTGGCCATGATGACAACCATTCAACAAAGAAGAACCCATAAAATGCCTAGCTTGTTACTTTTATTGATCCTGGAAGATATTCTTACAGTCTATTCAGAAATTGTCAGAAATGAAATATTTCTTCATTTTTAGGAGACTATAACCCCAAATGAGTAATTCTAAAGTCACCCTTTTTTTAAATTAGAAAACTGTCTCCAACACATAGCAAGTATCGTGTTAGATTTTCCAAAGTATGTTATATATACATTACTTTATTTGATCCATTCAGCACAACTATAATCTTATCCAATACATAGAGGTACTAGTTGTATTATGGTCCATTATTGAATAAATATGAACAAAGTGGACTCTTAACTAGGTTGTGCCTTACTCTAGAGAGCAAGTTGGTGGCAGAACTTAGACTGGAACCCAGACCTCCTGATTTCTAGCATCATTTTCTTCTTTCTGAACTACACTGCCAGCTGGTGAGTATGCATTTTACTAAAGGAATGGTTTTTACTAAATATGCCCCATGATAGCAATAGTAGCACTATGAAAACTGCTAATTTCTGGGAAAGATTTGCTTAAGAGTTCATCCAAACAACTCCCCTATGAGAGAGGTCAGTGGTGAGTGGAATTGCCTCCATCTGCCAGCTGGAGATAGAGCAGCACAGCGAGCTTATACAAGTCTATGCACAAGCCAGAAGGCAAATGGGAAAGTGTTGGTTTCCAGATCCATGCTCATCCACTAAGACACTCTGCCATATGGCATAGAATCATTCAAACTTTCGGTATAGAGACCTTAAGAGGTCATTTGATCCCTCCCCTTTCCTAGGATAGACTTATAACTACACCGTGACAAATTAATGGCAACCTATGCTATTAAAATGCCCAGAGAAATGAACATTCAAAATAATTTCTTAATCTTAGGACATGTCCACATAGTTTGCATATATAGATCATGATTATAGCTAAAGGCCAAAGCTAGTTATTTCTGATTCGAGAGAGACAATCTCAAAAATCTCTAGTTCACAGGTTAGCTTAATTACAAAAATCCATAAAATCATAGAATTTCAGAGCTTAAAGAGTCCTTGGGGACCACTTAGACTAACTCTCACATATTACAGAGGAGGAATCTAACCTTAAATTATTTATCCAAGGTAACATAGCATAACATAGTGGTAGAACTGGGATCATCACCAGTGAAGAGAACTTGATATTTTCTGGTTAAGTAAACCACTTGTTTCTGAACCACATTGTACCTTGAGCTATAAAAAGGGGGGAAAAAGTGAAGAAAATAAAGGGAAAAAAGAACAGCATTAAGATTAGCTGTGATTTTTCTTTTAGTCTCAAATTAGATTTTGTGGCATAGGAAATAAATTCTAATACATTTATGACCCACTGATTCAGATTTCAAGGTTATTTGGCCACAAAATAAAATATTTCCCTTTGTACTTACATCATGTTCTTCAAAGATCTGTGACCTCATTAACATGTTGCATTTCCTCTATGGATACAGATTGCTGTTCCCTCTACCTTTGTATATGATATTCCAGAGTAGTTGAGTCTCAAGAATTATTCCCCCTTAATCACTATTTGGATAATCTGATGTGGAGACTCCCTGAATTTAGCTAAGCTCATTCTAGGAGCATTGCTATATAATCTATCACCAATACTCAACATCTGTGCAATGTTGTGGGCAAATGTAGAGTCTGTATTTGGCCAATATCATCTTTAAATAACTAGAGAAATTTCCATGCCCATAGTGAGGTATCAGAGTTCAACTTTAGTAGAAAAAACTTTGTATTTATCATGGAAATTATAGAGTTTCTTGAGCATAAATTAACTTATGTAGTCAAGATGGTAGGATAAAAATGCAATTCAAAACAAATGTTTTGAAAAAAAGTTGCATGTTCCATATTTATATGAATTATAAATTCCATGGTGTTATAGAAGGCTATGTCTTAACTCATTTTTCTGACTTTTCAAGTTCATGTTACAGTGCTCTGTTTCAGTCCTTAATAAATGATGAATGAATGAATGAATCTATTCATTAAAACAAGTATAGCTGAAACTCAATTTAGGAATTATGTCACTTAAAAAATAATTGAATTCCATTTACTAAAAAATATATGATTAGATAAATATTCCCCATTTAGTCAGTGATTTTAAAAATGCATATTCCTAGAATGCAAGTATCTAGAGGCCAAGAGAGAATATTTGTTTAACTTTTATTTTGTACAATTTATCACAAATAAACATATATTTTACAATTTAAAAAACTGGAAAAGGATATATTAGTTCCCAGAGAAATGCTTGCATCATAATGAAAGATATTACTTTGTCATCCAACACCATGATGCAAGGGCAAATAAGTGGAGAGCAGTAAAGCAGTAAATAGAGCACTGGGCTTAGGATTAAGAAGACTCATCTTCATGAGTTCAAATCAACCTCAGATACTTAGCAGCTGTGTCATCCTGGGCAAATTATTTAACCTTACTTGCCTTTGTTAAAAAATGAGCTGAAGAAGACACAGGTTCATAAAGAATTAGACATGATTGAAACGACTCAAAAACAACCATACTCCCAAATGGAAACTATGATTTTGCTTTGAGAAAAGAGTAATGATTTGGATGTCAAGAGACTTACTTTGGAGGCTCAGGCCTTCAGTTTATTAGCTGCATCATCTTATGCATAATATTTCACCATTCTCTGGGTGTCAGTCTTCTCAGGACTAAAATAAAAATAAAATAATCTCTTAAACCCCTTCCTGTTCTAATATTTTAGGATTATTATATTTGGGGCCAATTCTTAGTATACTATATATCCAGATGTGTATGAGAGTAAATGGGAATTTATATTTTATATATTTTAGAGTAGGTATTCCTTTTGGAATCTCTGCTTTTGCAAATCCCCACATCTGTGTTGGGAAATATTAAGCTCTGATGAATCTGATGTACAGCAGCTATTCCCCAAGGTCCTCATAGAAATAAGATGTAGGAGCACATTAGGTTATCCTAGGAAACAAAATGGTAACTCTATAAATAAGTCAAGTAAATTTCAGTTGTGCTAGCACATCCCAGCTGTTAAGCTATATCATTTGCATTTTGAGAATGTTTTCTTTGTTTCTATAGCCAATTTAACAAGTATTGACCATCTTAGCTGGTTGCTGTTCTCTTAGTAGAATGTCACCACAAGCACTGATAAAAATCAAGTCACATTTGACAAAGAAGAAAGGAGGATAAAAAGCAAGGAATGGAAACCATGGCAACAAGTGGAAAAATAAGACTCTAGAAAGTTGAAAACATCTGTGGTTGGTATTATTCAAATATTATTTACTAAACAGGAAACTTTGGAAACAATTAAGGAACATTCTTTTGGCAGAGTTGGAATCTATGCCATTCAATAGCGCAGAGCAGGTGCTAAATTAGAAAGAGACTAGTTCAAGATAACATACAGATTAATGTCTTCTTTCAGAATACATACAACATTCATTCATCTATCCAGTGGCATATAATTATGGCCAAGACTGCACACTGAGGAGAAGAGATAGCAGCTAAGACAGATTTTGTTAGCCACTACCAAAGGGCTAACGTGTGATATAGCTTATTGGCATATGTTTTACCAACCCAAAATCTGGTGGGCTACAAAATTACCTGAAAGCAGAGCTATAGGAAGAACTAAATTGAGAAAGCGGGTAGACAAGGAGAAGAAAAGTGAGGACATACAGGAAATCTTCTATGATTTGAAAAGATCATATAGTATGCTTGGCAGTCATCTCAGAAATCGAGGCTGAACAATGAGTCAGAGTGCTCTCCAAACCCAAATGCTTTTTGTGGAGTTAATTTCATAACTTTGACATCTATCTTCAAGATGCAGAGAGGTGGCAGAGAGGACAGAAAGGTGGACTTAGTGTCAGGAAGATATGAGATCAAATCTAGCCTCCTCTAAAGACTTACTAGCTATGACCCTATGACAGTCATTTAACCTCTGTCCACCTCTTGTTCCTCATTTTGTAAAATAGGGTTAGTAAAAGCATTTCTCTCTAAGGATTCTTGTGAGGATTAAAGGAGATAATTTTAAAGTACTTTGCAAATTGTAAAGCACTTATAAATTCTAAGATGATTATTAATATTAGAGAAAAATCTTCTATTTTGTGTGCATGCTTTGACTAGTGTTTGAGAGTTCAATGTCTCCTCTAATATAATACCTGTAGAAAAGCTTTATGATCTGAACAGATGTTGTTTTAAATATATCATGGCCCATTCCTAAAAACAATAACCATCATTTAGACAAAAATGAGTCAAGTGCATCTCAATAAGGGTATGATTTGCATATCTTAATTATATTTAATCTGAAAGTCAAGAAGATTAATAAATGTTACACAGAGACAAACATGAAATAAATGAAGTCCTATTTGATTATCTCTATTTAGAACACCCACATACACCCCGACCCTCCTCATACACACATACACACACCCATTCTTTAGGTAAGAAATGTTTATTGCATCACAGTTTGACCACACAAAAACAAAAAGAGAATAGATGATTATAATAGCCAATTAGTGTGAAGGGTGTAAAAAATGATTATTGGTTGTTAGATTTGCATAATCTTTTGTATACCTAGAAAAGCTAGAATTTATACTGAATCTTTCTCAATTAATAATACATTTTTACATATTCTCTTAAAAATGATGTAACAAAAAAAGAGATACTAGCATATGAAAAGCTTTGGAAGGTGCATTCCAATGATGAATAAATGTATCAGATGGAAGAGAAAATGTAGAAATTGGCTTCCACAAGGGAAAAGTAGTTATTAAAGCAACAGGAAAGTAATGAAAAACATTTCTTTTACCTCAAGTCACATACTACCTGCTGTACACAACAGGAACTGAAAGAGTATAATGAAATCCTGGAAAAGGGACACTTTTTTAAGGCTTTCTGCAATTCTTGTTTAAGAGGGAAAAGAATTTCAGTAAGATGTGACCTACTGAGTATGAGATTAGACTCTTCTTTTGGAGACTACCTTTAACTAGTAGTTGCTGCCTTCACCAAAGCCTCATTTTTTATTTGGAGTCTCAATACCTCTAATGTTAGAGACACTTTGTACTTCCTTACTGATTCCTGTGGTGTAGTAATGGTAAGATTCTTGTAGACAACTTATTTTAAGTGCCAGAATTTCACTATTTTTTACAATGCAATATATAGTTTATTTTATTTTCCCAATCATATGTAATTATAATTTTTAACATTTTTTAATTGCATTTCAAATTCTATCTCTCCCTCCCTTTCTTCCCCCCAACCTGAGATGGCAAGCAATTTGATATTGGTTATATGTGTGCAGTAATGCAAAATTTATTTCCATGTAAGTTGTTATAAAATAAAACAAAGTCAAAAAAGAAAAACAAAGTTAAAAAATATACTTCAACCTGTGTTCAGACTTCAGTAGTTCTTTCTCAGGAGGTGGTTGGCATTTTTCACCATGGGTCTTTTGGATTTTCTTGGATCATTGTCTTGATTAGAGTAGTTCAGTGTTTCACAGTTGATCATCCTTACAATATTACAGCTACTGTGTATAATGTTATCCTGATTCTGCCCATTTCCCTTTGCATGAGTTGATATAAATCTTTTCAGGTTTTTCTGAAATCATCCTGTTCGTGATGTTTTAAAGTTCAATATTACTCCATCAAAACCATATATCTCAACTTGTTGAACCATTCCCCAATTGGTGAATATCTTATTGATTTCCAATTCTTTACCATCCCCCAAAAAGCTGCTGCAAATATTTTAAATGAGTCCTTTTCTGTCTTTCTTTTTTCTTCCTTCCTTTCTTTTCTTACTTTCCCTTCCTTCCTTCCATAAAAGTTAAAACCTCAATAATAAAAATTATATATTTTAAGGAATTTATTAATGATCATTAGAAATCAAGGAATAAAGAGGATACAAAATGAAGACCTCATGCCCATGCCTGATCAAGCCATTTAAAATCCCTGTGCTTAGCTTACCACCACCAACAAGCTCCATGACATCATGCCAAAGAGAGAGGGGCACTCAATATTTATCTTCTGTCGATAGAAAGTACGTAATGACAGGAAGTCAGTGGGCTCCTGGGAAATGTAGTTCTTTTTTAGGGTAACAGATTTTCAATTATATATTTACCCCCTGACATCCTTGAAAGACTAATATCTCCAATGGATCTTGTAAACATAATCAGCTTTAAAATTATAATAATTTGGGGGAAAAGGAAAAAATAATAAACCCATGATTGTTAGGAACATTGACAAAAAGCCAGTTAGCGGGCAGTCCCCTTCAGCATGTGAGTATACATACAAAACAAATGCATTCAATTCCACATAGTTCAAATCATCACATCCCAAAGTTCACTCTGGATCTCCTGGTACAGTGTGTGGTCTGTGGGGGCATCTTCATGGTGCCTTCTCCAAACATGTCACTTTCTGGATTTGGAGAGGTAGAATGTTTCTTAACCTAAAATTACTCTCAAAAGAATTTAAACTTTGCAATTTATAATAATAATACATTCCCCCTTGAAGAAGGTGCTGAAAATACAGGGATCACTTAGGTATACCTGGCTGAATTATGAGGTATATGAATCAATTGGCAAGAAAAATCATCAAAAAAAATCCAAATAAAAGAGAAAAAATAAATTCTGGATGAAATATAGACTATCAAAGTCTTATATGTAACAGGTCCTTGAATCAGGGTCCAATTAAAGTAATTTCTATACCACAAATCTGTAGGATAAAATGGAGTAATATTTCACTTACCCATTTTCAGCTAAGACTACAGGAAGTTGCCATACTATAAGAGAGAAAAGGGACTAGATTATAGGAGCAAATGGGAGCCAGGGTGGAGCCAGAATAATCAATGTCATGTATTTTATACAGAGTGTGTGGTACAAGGAATACCTGCATTTAACACATGTTAAACAGCCACAAGCTTGAGTTTCACACATGATTAAGTTCTTATGCTCTTTGTGCAGAATGTCATCAATCCAAGTAGGATTGGTTTGTTCTCTTTGACCTTGTGCCCTATTGGCATTATGCAACTAGCCTTGTGCTTCTTTGGCACTGTGCAATGTCTCTTTTTATATTCCCTTCTCCTGGAATCAGAGAGAATCATTAAGTAAAGTCCTATGAATTTTTTTAAACAATCAGTGGCATCATTTTTATAGTCTAAAGCTTTTGGGGTATGCATTGGCATTAGGGAAAATGTATTTTAAACTTATATTACTACAAGATCAAAAAAATTAAAGAAAATCTTCCCAATTCTGATGACATATGCTTCAGATACAAAAAGGAGAAAAAAACTGAAATAGTATATTGCACATGCAAGCAAAAACAATAAAAGGTTTTCGAGATAAATATATATATATATATATATATATATATATATATATATATATATATAGGTTAAAATCATTGACAAACTGTGTCAGCTAAGGAAAAGTAGAATACAAAGGTTTCTCACCAAAAATGAGATCCATTTCCTTTTCAAACTTGCCCATGAAACACTGTTTACAAAGTAATAGTTTTTATAAGGAACAATAGTACAACGGGTAATTCACATTCAAGAAGTATCAAAATGCCCAAAGTTATAATAGCCCATTTAATGATAATAGCAAAAAAAAACCCCACTATCATATTTTACATGAGTCTACTGTATGACATTTAAAGCTAATGGATACTTGTCATAGGTTTTTCAGGTGTAGTAAATCTTTCAGCCTTGGTTGAGATGTTTTTAAACAAAGTAAAATATATTTGGATTAAGAACATTACTAAGAAATTTAGATTGTTCTGGTGGAAGTAAATTAAACTGAAGTGTTACAAATGAGAAACGCTCCCTCTTGGGAGCCATCCAGGGGCTCCATGCCCTAGGATCAACTTCCCAGCTCCTTTGGTATGAGACTGCTATGTCCCATCCACTCATATGTTTATAAATGTAGGATGTGGGGATAATAAAATGTATTTCACTTCAGCTCCTAGAATGGACCTCTTGTTACAAATAACTCATTTAGGCAAAATGATCAGTCAGAATTGTTGAAAAGAATCTAAAATTTATGTTTGAAGAACCCTTAAAATCAATTTGAGATATTTAGCTCATTCAATTTTTCAAAGATTGTTAGCCAGGTTGAGTCCAATCCATCATCTATGTGACAATTAATAAATTCAAAATGGAAAAAAAAGCTGTTTATTGGCTTTATATATATATATATATATATATATATATATATATATATAGTTCAGTATAATTATTGGGCAAATGTAACAGTATATATCTAATAGTTAAAACAGAAGATGAAAATGATTCAGTATAACAGAATAGTATTGATCAGATTAATATATGAACTTAAAACAACAAAATTAAATCATATACAAAACAATTAGCAAAATACAATAAAATAGAGACTTTCATAAAGCAATAGCGTCTGAAGAGGTTTAAAATTTTCACCTCCAGTCTCTCTAAAGTTCCTTCCCTGGTATCTCACATAGTGAGGAAGAACATGGTGATGAATCCCAAACTGGATGAATCTTAGAGACTAGGCAGGCCCAAATGGCAAAGGACTATAGGGAGATGAATTTCTCTCCTGAATCTCAGGCAATATTATTGAAAGGAATAGTGGACTCATGAATGGTAGAAGCTGTTTGAAATAGACAAAATACTGTTCTTTCATAGAGTATGCCATGCTTGTAATTTATTTCCTGTTTGGAAGAGTAATTTCCTTCTTCCCTTCTCCCCTGAGATAAAGCATTAGTTTCCCCAGCCACTTGGAGGGGGAGTTAGGAGGCTAATTATTGCTTAAGGAAAATACACCCCAGTTTTTACCAGTTGCCCAGAGAGCAGGTCTAAGAATTTCTAGCTTCTCATGGCAGCAATTTACCATCCATCAGAATCAGAAACAGCAGTTGGGGTCAGGGCAGAGGTTGATTCAGGAGTAGGAGCAGGGCTAGAGATCAAGAGGAGGATTGCCAGAGACAGCATCAAGGAATTGAAGAACATGGGCTCAAGCAGAGTCCCCAAGCTAAAAATAGCCCAGTCAGTAGGGAGGGCAACCTGGCAAAAAGTAGGGAAAGAAAAAGGTAGCAACTCCAAAGAGAGGGTGGGTGGGCGAAAAGCCTTGGCAGGAGAAACCTAGCTTAAAATTAATCTAGGCTATCTTAAAAATAATTTAGAGTTTTCCTCATCCCTTCTGGTTGCCTAAAACTAAAAATTAAAAATTAAACCTCAATAATAAAAATCATATATTTTAAGGGATTTATTAATGATCATTAGAAATCAAGGAATAAAGAGGATACAAAATAAAGAGCAGGTGCCCATGCCTGATCAATCCATTTAAAATCCCCATGCTTAGCTTACCACCACCATCAAGTTCAATGTCATCATGCCAAAGAGAGAGGGGCAGGACCACCCACTCAATATTTATCCCCTGTCTATAGGAAGTATGTAATGACAGGAAGTCAGTGGGCTCCTGGAAAATGTAGTTCTTTTTTAGGGAAACAGATTTTCAATTATACCTTTCTTTCCTTCCTTCCTTTCTTCCTTCTTTCCTTTCCTTCCTTCCCTGCTTTCTTCCTTCTTTCCTTCCTTCCTTTTTTTTAATACCCTTACCTTCCTTCTTGTAGTCATTACTGTATATTGGCTCTAAGGCAGAAGAGTGGTAAGGGCTAGGCAATGGGGGTCCAGTGTCTTGCCCAGGGTCACACAGCTAGCAAGTGTCTGAGGTCAGATTTGAACCTAGGACCTCCCATCTCTAGGGCTGGCTCTCAAGCCACTGAGCTATCCAGCTGCCCCCCTTTTTTTTCTTTTTAACAATCACTTTGGGATAAAGGGCTAGTAGTGACATTGTTCCGTAAAAAGGTATATATAGCTCTTTGGGCACTGAACCTCACTTTTCAATAAAACAGAGACAGACTAGTATAATATAGCTAACATAGGAATCTGATGATGTATTCAAGTGCTTTTTAAATGTTAAAACTTGGTGCAATATATGTTATTAATACGTGTGTTATTAAGAAAGACCCAATCACCTTACATTTCCAGAATATATCATAAAAAAAATTGGATTCCTAGTCACCAAGGGTCCAAGTTCACTGATTCACATAGAAGTGATATTTCAATTCATGTGACACTCTTCTTCATGGTTAACTAATATACCAGAAACATAATAGGATTTCAAAAGGTAGCACAGAAATGTATATAATTAACTCCATAGGAGTAGGGGCCATAGGGAGTCTGGAAAAATCCCATATTTTCAAAATCTGGCTTTGTTCACTCCCAACCTTCATTATTACACTTTGAACTTTCTTTACTCTAACCTTCTGGCAATCCCTAATTCATTTATAATAGTTTAAAGAAAGATTAAAAATCACTATTCATATGCATATTATGAGTGTAATGACACAAACACCCAAAAGAGCTAAAAGAACTTAGTGAAATATTGGCAAGGGGACATTTTTAAATATTCCCTGTAATTCTTTCTTAAGTGGGTGAGTGGGAGAAGAATTCAGTAAGAAGTAAGCTGTTATATATAGTATTACATTATTTTCTAAGATAAAACCTTCAATAGGAGTATGCCTTCAATATATACATATCTATGAATGTATGTATATATGCACACATATACATAAATACATGTGTGCATGTATTTTTTGTTGTGGCTTAGTCATTTTGGGGTTGTTTCTGACTCTTTGTAGCCCTTCTTGTGTTTTCTTGATTTTACTGCTAATTATAAGAAGAATTACCATTCTTATTTAACTGAATCTCTTGTAAAATTATACTATTTTCAAATTTTGCTAGTGTGATGGAGTAGATATAGTACTGGGAACTCTCATTCTTGTGACCAGTTCATTTTCTCTTTTCAGAATACAATTCCATGATAGCAGCTTTTACTCTTATTCTTCTTTAGAATTCTTATTTGATTATATGCTATATAGACTTTTAAGAAAGCTTGACAATACAGACAAATAATCAAAGAATTCAAAATTATACCAAAGATTTTTTGAGAATAAAAGTACAAGAACAAGAAACACAAGGAACAGAAAAATGATTTTTTAAACATAACTCTTTTTCATTGTTCTTGTACTTGTTCATGGTTTCTTCTGTAACTTGTTCTCTCAATAACTCCATTTTAAAAAAAATTTTCCTTCTCCTTAGTTTGCCATTTTCTTTGTTGTCACTTGTTCTAATCATTCATCCTTCTTGGGAGTATCAGTTATAATGTACCCTGACTCAACAGTTTAACAAATATTCATTAGTTGCTAGGCTAGTGGAAATACCAAAAATAAAAAAAGAAAAATCCATATCTATTTTAAAAGAGTTTATATTCTCATGTTAGGGAGGGGAGATGTAAAGATATAGTACTAAATTCAAAATAATTTTCAAGAAGATGAACTATAGCAAAAACAAAGAGCTGGTGAAGAAGGATCTCCTAAAGGAAGTGATAGATAACCTTTGTTTGAAAGGAAGCCAAGAATATTTAGAAATGAATTTGAAGAGGGCATACATAGCATTTTTTGAGGATTAATTATGCAAAGGCATGGAAATAGGAGAATTAACAGATCAGGAATAGTTAAAGGGCTTCTTTGATTGGAATTCAGGTCTAATCTCTATCTTATCATGAGATAAAATAAAATTTTATTTTTATTTAATTTTATTAAATTTTATTTATTTATTTATATTTTTATATTTATATTTATTTATTTATTTAATTGTAAAATAAAAATTTGGCCCTTGAATAATCTGACTCACTGAGGTTTATCTTACTGATGGGTCAGGAGATGTAGGTATGCTAGGTTCCCTAAACCTGCCATCCTAAAATAAAAAGAGTCACAAGGAAAAAAGTTATCCAAAGGTGTGGTCTAGGGCAAAGACAGATTAAAAGATTAAAAGAAGAAAAACACTAGACCATTATCTATAATTAGGTGCCTTTTTATCTTAATTATACTGTTGTACTGCCCCTTTAATTATAGATTCATGAGATAATTTTAATATAATCCTCTACTTGGTTTTGGTTATATTCTGTCAACATGGTATGTGTATGTATTTGTGTGTGTACATGTGTGTTTCATTAATGATTACTCATAAAAATTACTAGACAAACTATGGAAGAGGCATGAAGAGAGAAAGGTTTTGAAGGATATGACAAGATGTAAGAGACTAAACTGGGGACATGTTTTGTCAATCAAGATGAAGATTCTAAAACGGAATGTTCCCAGGAGGAGTGGCAGTTGAGCTGACATGGAGGAGGGGTTGGAAGTGACACTTTCTCTTTCTGGAAGTTGAGGCTGGCACTTGAGACTGGCTTAAGACCCTAATTGTGCTGGCTTGTTTTGGGGGGGTTTCTGACAATCGCTTCATTCCCTGCAATAGATCCTGATGGCATTTTCTCAGATAAGCCATTGATCTTGGATTAGAAAAATCCAGATTTTCAAAAACTTCTGTCCAGCTCATGAGTGAAGAATCTTTTCTAGTTTGCTCAATAAAATTCTTATGTTCCTGGAGTGTAAAAAGTTCAGATAAAAGAATTTCTACATCCTCAAAATCTGGTTCATAGAGGTGAAATGCTCTTTTCAGTTCTTTAATTGTGAGATGAGGTTCTAATAAAAATTTAGGCATACGTCTACATAAAGATTCTAAGTCATGGGTGGTGAATGACTTATGAACCTTTGCATGGAAAATGCCAGAGTTATCAGTGACCTTAGCTATATCACGCAAAGGCATAATCTTTTGAGCCTTTTATGCATTTGCAAGATTGTTAGCAGATGCATTAGTTGGGGCCTGTATGTTATTGGCAAGGTCATTTCTCCCTTCTGCACATAATGGTGTCCCAATATTAGTATCAGTAACTATATCATCTTTATTAGTCTGTCCCTCACATCCCCAGTCTCCTTGTCAGTTCCCTTACCCATGCTCTGTTTTCTCTGCATATAATCCTGGCATATCTGTTAAAATAGGGATCTGATCAAACAATGTCTGCAATCTATTATCAATGACTACAGCATGTACAGTTTTCTTTTGAAAGATCAGGTTGGCACCAGCTTTAATATTCTTTAAGATGTTAGTTACTACCACGAACACAAAATAGACTTGGGGTATGATTTTCCAGAGGTAATTTACATCTAGATAATTCATTGGAAACTGTGTCCATCCCATAGTCATATTGGTTAATGTCTCCAGAACATTATCTATCATCACTGCCACTGTATTATAAAGGATACAGTAGCCCCAATAAATGGCAATTATTCCTAGCAGTTGACCACAGTATTAGTTGCAACATGTTTCCCATTAGATCTTTTCTAGGCTCTAACAACCAGGAGTTAACAGTTAGAAAATGGTTGTAGTCCCCACAAGCTTTGCTTCTAGCTAGATAGGATCCAAGATGACTAGATCCTAGTGCTGACAGCTGTAGTATAGCCTCTCTCTCAATTTTGTAACTGACCAGAGTGGCAGTTGGTAACTGACTTGTTCTCACACACACACAAGGAATCAAAATGTTTCTGATCCTGTTTGGAAACTCCCAGGCAGAGTTCAGTGACAAAGGCTGCCTGCCTCAGGAGTTGTAATTGACAACAACTTCACAACTGACAGTTAATGGCAGTTGGTACAGTCACTAAAGGTTATTATTTTTTAAATAAATGGGGTCCTTATTAATCTGGGGTGCCAACTGTTTTAAAAAAATGAGAAGGAAGAGATATACCCCAGAGGGAGGTGGCTTGGACCCCAAGGTATGGAGAGGTGGAAGGAGAGGAGAACCCTCTACTCAACCAAGCGGGGTCCTGGAGAGACAGCAGCTGTAAAGGGTTGACTCAGAGAGGAGAGGGGTTATTGAACATTTTCCCTCTTCTGCCTTCCCTTCTTAGCTAAAGCTGCTCTCCCCAATTTGCTCTTGTCTCTCTTGTCCCCCCTCCACTACTTGAGACCAAAAGACCTCCCCTTGATTCTTTTCACTCACACTCAGCTTGGGGAACAGATAACTTTTAATGTTAACTCAATCAGATTATACAGAGGAATAATGGAAAGGGAGGAATGGGAAAAGGAAAGTGGGAAAAGGAAAGTGGGAGAAGGGCTTCCCTGTCTCTATGTAAACCCTTCTCCTCCCTCTGTGAGTTGGGGGGGAACTCAGTCCTCAGCAGCCTGAGGTCCCTGAGAGAAAGTCAGGTTGACTCACCCCTGGGAAACAGGAGCTGAGGTAAAGTCTGCTCAGGTTTCTCTTCAGAAAGTCCCTTCACCTGGGAAGTGTTGGGGGGAAAGATTTCCAGTCACCAGCAGGAAAAGTGGGTAACCCTCAGGAGAAAGTCTTTATCCACCTTCTCTCTTTGAGGTCTCAAGACAGAGAGACCCTCACTGTTCTCCAAGCCAGAGTCTTCTCTCCTCAGGAAATTCACACCTGGGACCCCTAACCCGTTGAGGTGATCGATTTCATTATACTCTTCAGTCTGGCACTTTTTCTCTAGTGCCAGCCTCTGTCACAAATCCTCCATTTCCTGTTGTTCCAGTGGTGCCACCATGGCCCAGGGCAGTTACTTATCTTCTTTGTCTATTCTAATCTATCTATGCTACTTATTATTCACATCTAACCTCCCCCCCCTCCCAAAATAACAAATTTTATCCTAATCTGTCTGTTTGCTAATCTAAATTCATTTCTTATGCTAAAACTGAGTTGTGGGAAGAGGGTTAGGATTATGTACCAACAAAATTTGTACAATATAACAATTTCTTAATACAAAATATTTGTAATATAATCCTCTACTTGGTTTTGGTTATATTCTGTCATCAGGGTATGTGTATGTATTTGTGCCTGTGCATGTGTGTTTCATTAATTCATATTAATATAATATATATATATATTAATTCATAAAAAAATTACTAGACAAACATAATTTCATCGATAAAGGCAAGGATTTCAAAATGCACAAGTAGAAATGTAATCAGTAGAAACTTTAACAAATCAATATCTTATGTTCTTAAGTAGTTTTAAGATTTATTTCCTCAAGATTTCTTTAAGTTGTGGTGCTTGAATGAAACATAAGCATGGGCATATGAACCATAGGACATATTTCCTATTGATAATGCTTTTGCTAAGTTTTTCCAGAGTGGTGTGAATGGAACTCAGCCTTTAAATGCCAAACACTGAGCTGAATTAAAAGCTATGAGTTGTTTATATCCAGATGTAGCTTGAAGGTGCCTCAATATGCTAAGGGCCCTGCTGCTTTATGGGAAATAATAGTGTCTCACTGGGAGGATTTCCTCACCAAACTGTGGTTTTAAAAGGAATTGGGGAAAGAATTTCAGGAAAGCAATCAGAGCTCAGAAGAGCTTGGGGAAGATAAATAACATCAAAAGCCCTCACAGAAATATGCTGAAGGAGTCTGCTGTCTGAGGAAAATATTTTTCCCTACCCTTTCTAAAATGAGGAAAACTGAAAAGTATTCTTAGGCGAGAAGAAAAAACTGAAAATTCTAATGGATCCTCCCTATTTTAGAAGCTATCTTCCCATTGATATTTCAGTTCATCACCTTCAAATAATATTTTATGATATTTTTCCAGATTGTATGTTAATACAATTTTAATACTTATTTTCTGATACTTTATAATTCATATTCTCTCCCTCTCACCACTCATCCCAACCCAAGAAGGCAGGTAATATGGTAGAGGATATAAATATATTATGATGTTAATATGTTTTCATGTTTATCATGTTGTGAAAGAAGATACATATTGCTTACACTAGGAAAAAATTCATGGAGGAAAAAAGAATGGTATATTTCAATTTTCATTCAGACTCTGAGTCTATTTGGAGTTGTCCCGGATCCTTGCCTTGTTGAAAGTAGTGAAGTCATTCACAGCTGATCATCATACATTATTGTTGTTAGTGTGTACCACATTCTCCTATTATGCTCACTTCACTTTGTATCACTTCATATAAACCTTTCCAAGTTTTTTTTGTGGCTATGTTTGTCATTTCTTATAGCACAGTAGTATTCCATTATAAAAATATACCCTAAATTATTTAGTCTTTCATAATTGATGGATATCCCTTCAGTTTCTGGTTCTTTACAGGTAGATCTTCTTTCCTTTCTTTAATCTGTTTCTATATAGACCTAATAGTGACCATCTTCCAAATACTTAAAAAAACAAATCTGAACCTGAGTAACTTGAGTATCCCATCAACATACTGAAACATAAATTGATGACTAAGTTTCAAAATGGGCAGAAATATTAGTCTCGAAAATAAAGTAGCACATCTTCTCTTCTAGCTGTAGTTTGACTACCAATATAAATGATAGCTTTCCAAGAATTTGAGGGATTCCTGAGGGAATGTTCACACTTTATTTAGGCATGACAAAAAAGGACAGGGATCTCTGAGGAGGAATGAACTAATGTAGGGGATATTTTATTGGCAAAAAAAAAGCAGCTCAATAAAAGGTCAAAATGAAACTCTTCCAGGTTATTGGACTCTTAACCAAGTTTCAGAATATTTGTTGGCCTAGATCCCCATTTTCTTTTTGAGTTAAGTCTAGTGAATGCAAAGTGACTGAGGTGATACTCTTAAGCCAGACTACTACCACAAATTCTATACATCTTTTTGTGTCCCAGCCATTCTACCTTCAAATATCTGAATTTTAATTATGAAGAGTGGTGTGATATTATTTCCCATAGATACACTCTGAGGAAGATTATTTTAATGGGTACAGTCTTGTACTTGGCTATATATACTCCCTAAAAACATTCAATTTATTAGCTATGTGATCCTAGACAAGTTATTTATCTTCTCTCAACCTCAATTTTCTCATCTATATAATGACACCTTTCAAAGTATTTATATGTCTTAAATGAGATGATGTATATAAAATATTAAGCATAACTAAAAAGGCTACATAAATAGAACCATCATCACCATTGATGCTGTTATTATGTTTAAAATTGCATCATAATTCTTAACCAGATTATGTCTCTAGTTTGCAGAGTAGAAGTGAAGACACACAACCATTGGGGTTTATTATATGTAAGAAGAGAGTACATAAATCCTCAAGAAAGATTTATCTGTTCAGAGACCAAGAAAGATTTATCTGTTCAGTATAGTTCCTAAAGGGCCAGAGAGTCCTTTATCAAAGGTTTTGCTTTGGTTTAAGAAGTTATCCAACTTAAAGAGTAATTCCAATAATCCTTGTCCTACAAAAGGAAAATCATTTCTACTCCAAGGCATGGGGTTCCTGATGCCTAGTCATAGTAATAAACATTTATTAAGCACCTACTATGTCAGACACTTTATTAAGCACTAAGGATACAAATAAGAAAGCAGCTTCTGCACTAAAGAAGTTTAAATTCTAATGAAGTAAGATAATACAAAAACAAAAGAACTGACCTGGTAACAGGTAAAGGTAGAGGCTTTCAAAGAGTACCTGGTATTATGGGGGCATGATTTTTCTTGGATTCAAAATCAAGTAGAGAAGTGGATGGTGAAAAAAAATTAGCTAAAAAGTCTAAGTCTCTTATAAAGGGGGACCTTGTGAGAAATTCATCTATCCACCCTCCAATCAAAAGAAAGATGCAACAGAGGGGGTTTGAGGAAGTGTTGACTATCAAAGCTGAACTCATATCCATTATGATAAGATTTCAGGCAATGAACTCATCTTGGCAGATGTATGATGTTCATTGAACCCAAGCAGAGCTTCTGGTTGCCAATTGTTTGACAACTCTGTGATATGCTCAAACCATAATCAGTGCCAAGCCTCTAGATAATACCTGTTGAATCAATGGGTTGGTCCCAGAGAATCAGACATCTTGGCCAAGGGCTTATAGTGCACTCTATTCCAACTTATACAGTACTTCCTTGGCACCTTGGGGATATGAGCAATCTTTACTTTGGGGCCCCACATTATTTAGCTAAGCCTTTATTTTTCATTACATTGATTTCTCTCATTCTCCACAACCTCGAAAAAGCCCCAAGCAAGGAGTGTTGGATCATTTATATGTTCATCCAAGACAGTGTAAACATATGCCTTACATCACTATATTTAGAGTTTACCTTTCTTGTTAACAGCAAAACCAAGTATTTGAGGAACACTCAGCTAGTTTGACTAATAGTTAAATATGCTAAGTGTTACAGGGTGCTTTCTAAGTCTATCTCTCATCCCTTGTTCTTTTTGGCCAAGATGCAATCACAAAACTCTCTTCTTAGGAGGGATCAAACAGAAGAGTTCCTTTTTCTTCTTTACAATGCAAACTGGAGATTTTTAGATTAGAATCTGTGGGGAAAAGGGATTGGTGAATGCAAATAGAATGTGCTTAAAACATGGTGGATAAACTATGGTTAGTTCAGAAAGAAGGGACTGCAATGTCTATGATCAAATGCTCTTTTATACCTTTTTAATTAGTCACCTCAGGACAGGAGTTCAAATGTGGTATAATTTTTAAGATCTGAAGCTGATAACCTGTGGTCTTAGTTCCATCATTCCTTACAAGTGATATGAAAAATTTTCTAGAAAAAAATACTTTGTAAGTATCACAAAATAATTTGGGGAGGGTGGTTTATTCTTCTACTTCCTCAAAAAAAGATCTTACTATTCAGCTGAAAATTTCAGATTCTTAGTTAGTCAAAATGATCCTCCTCTTTATTAAATTGTTAGCTTTCTAATGGGGCTATTTGTCTCCAGCCAAGTTTCTTTATACTACAGTTTATACAAAACATATTTGTTTTCAATATAAATGGCAAAACAAAAGCACTAATGAGTGTGCCATAGAGCCCTGTAATTTTTTATCTGAAGAGTTTCTGAAACATTAAAATTCAACAAAAGCAGCTTACAGCTTAAGGTGGGCCATGGATTTCACTCATCATTTTATTATTTCTATACTAATTAGAAAATTGCCTTTCCTCTAGGACAGTGGTTCTCAACCTTTCTAATGCCGTGACCCCGCAATACAGTTCCTCATGTTGCAGTGACCCCAAACCAAAAAATTATTTTGGTGGCTACTTCAAAACTGTAATTTTGCTACAGTTATGATTCGGAATGTAAATACCTGATATGTATTATGTATTCTCATTGCTACAAATTGAGAGGTTGAGAACTGTTGCTCTAGGAGAATAGTTGGTTTTAGGTCAGTTTTAATGGGGTATAATTTAGGTCCCAATGGCAAGCAAATAACAATCCAGAAATAATATTATTTTTTTAATTGTTTGTGATAATGAAATAAAATCCAAGTTCTACTGTCTGTACAAAAGAAGTTAAAAGATCATAGATTTAGAGTCTGAAGAGACCAAAAAGCTGACTCCCATCTTCTTTTACAGACAAGGATACTGAGGCTTAGGAAAGGTTAGGAATTTACCTAAGTTAAGAGAAATGGTATCACCAGGATTTAAACCCAGATAATTAATCACTATTTTAGTGGGGGAGGGGGGTATTATATATAATAATTAGGATATTTTCTTTTTCAAGCAAATATATTCTAATATAAATAACAATATCAATTAGAATTAATAATAACAATAATTTTCTGCTTCCTATATGTTAACATTCTGCTATATTTTTAAGACTTTCATTGGATTGTAAAGAAGTGGAAAAAGAATGCTCATTATCATTCCTATTATTTATCATCATATGAGAAGTGCTAGTTATGGTGATGATGCAAGGAAAAATAAAGCTAAAGTGAAAGAATATATAAATGTATAGAAGGGACAGGAGATCAGATTGGATGATGCCAAAGTAGTATAAAAAGGGATCAGAGGTCACATAGAGTACTAGAGTATGAAAAGATTGCTATAGATAGCTAGGTGACAAAGAACTGAGTTCAAATCAGACAGTAGACATTTTATTGTGGGACTATAAGCAAATCACTTAACCTCTACTTCACATCTGTAGCTCTGGTTGGTTTGAACTCCAATGAACATGATGCTCCCTCTCTGGGTATATCCTAGTGTCCTCTCACCCCTTCTCAGATTTCTTTTTATCCAGAATCTAATTGGTGGAGTCACAGGAATAATAATAACTCCTTGAGGGAAAAAAGATAATCTAATTTTAGAGACAAGTTATATACACATGGAGGTAACAAAAAATACAAATTAATAAATATATTCAGTCCCTCACTTGAAGCCTTGAGATTATTGTTGGGGGTCAGAGGTGAGAGTGGGCAGAAATAAAAGGAAAAAAAGTTCGTAGGGAATTTCTGTTCAAAGTCCAGGGGGAAAAAAACAAGCTGGAAGTGCTAGTAATATTTTGATCTGATTGGTTATTAATCATACCCCTTCTCTGCCAGATATTCCCAAGGATGTCACAAGGGAACACTGTCCATAGGTTTGAGTCATGCACTCTGGTTCTCAGTTATATATCTGAAAAATGGCAAGTTGTGGCCTTATCTTCCCAATATATGTTCCCTTGGTTTTCTTAAGAATATTTCTTTTTTTTTGACATCTTTATTTTATTTTCCCCCAATTACATATAAAACCAGTTTTTCAACATTTTCCAAAAAATTTGGAGTCTCTAATTCTCACCCTCCCTTCCTCTGACCCTTTACCCCACTTTGAGATGATAAGCAATCTCATATAGATTTTACATGTGTAATCATGTAAAATGTTCTCCAATTGTAATTCTTTTTTTTTTTTTTGGAAGAAAACTTAAATAGAAAAAAAATTAAGAAAGTGAAAAAAAGTTTGCTATAGTCTAGATTCAAACTCAGTTCTTTTTCATTGGAAGTAGATGGCATTTTTTAGCATGAGTCCTTTGGGATATGTTTGTATTGCTGAGAATAACTATTATTTACAATTGTTTATTGTAAAGTGTTCCTGTCTCTATAAAATAATCTAGTTATGCTTATTTCACTCTGCTTCATTTCATATAAGTTTTTTCTAGGTTTTTTTCTGAGCTGCTGCTTTTAATTTCTTAGAGAATAATAACTTATTTAGCCATTCCCAAATTGATGGGTATCCTCTCACTTTCCAAATATCTGCCCTTCTAAAGATATATATGTCCCCCTCCCCCAAATTGCTCTCCTGAATGATTAAATCTGTTCACAACTCCTCCAACAGTGCATTCCTGCACCAGCTTTCCCATATTTTCTCCAAGTTTTGTCATTTTCTTTTTTTGTTTTTGTCATAATAGCCAGTCTGATAGTTGTAGGGGTATCTCAGAGTTGCTTTAAATTGCATCTCTCCAATTAATAGTGTTTTAGAGCATAATTTCCTCAACTATGAGAACTTTAATTACTTTGTTTGATAATTGCCTGTTTATATCTCCTGATCATTTATCAGGGAATTATATATTTTTATATTTTCTACTCATTTATCTATATGTTTGAGAAATGAAACCTTTATTACATAGACTTGTAACAATTTTTTGTACCATAATGATTGCTATATATTACTTTCTATCCTATTTGCCCCCATTTAGTTTCTGACCTCCCCCTTCCCCAATTTGACCTCTTTTCTTTAAGTCTCACACACTTTCTTCTATCCCTTTCCCCTCCTATTCTCCTATAGGAAAAGTTTGATTTCTATACCCAAATGATTGTGTATTTCCCTCTTTGAGCCAATTCTAAGCCTCACATGTACTCCTTTCCACTTCCTCCATCTTCTCCTCTTCTGTGAATAATCTAACATGCCTCATTGATATGCAATGAATTACCCCTTTCTGTAGTTCTCTTCTCCCTTCTCTCAATACATTCTGATGATTTAATTTAATTTTTGTATCATCCCATAATATTGAACTCACACTCTAACCCTCTATGTATATTCCTTCTAAATGCCCTAATAATGACTAAGTTCTTTAGCATTACAAGAATCATCTCCCCATGTTGTGTTTTTTAAAATTTTTTTGTATTTTTTGTGCCTCTTTTACCAAGATTTTGACTCTTCTATCATGATTTTCCTATATGACTCTCATTTTTCCCCAATTTTTCTTTTGCCTCTCTCATTTGATTTTTTAAATCCTTTTTTAATTCCTCCATTAATTTGTTTTAGGCTTGATGGCAACTAATATTTTTCTTAGAAGCTTTGGATACTGCAGCACTGTCTTCTGAGTATGAGTCTATCCTGTCAATAAAATAACATTCTCTGTTGAATTTCCTGTGTTTTTTTCTTTTTCTTTTTTGTTTAAATAACTGTTAAATTTGGACTCTGTAACTATGGTGAAGGGATCACTGTTTCAAGCTTTACATTCTTTGTGCAGCTGCCTTCAGAGCTGGCACTGGAGATCAATCTGCTTTGAGCTCTTCCAAGGTGGTATGATGAAAAGAGAAATGTGTTTAATATTCTCCCAGTCCATGTTCTGGTCTGTGACCAGGGTCACCAGCTCCTCTATGGCTACAAGTGCTAGTATATGTTGATGCTCCTCCTCACCCTGTGGCTGAGCCCCAGGACTAACAGGTAGTTCTGTTTATGGGAAATGTAACAAGAATGTGTACCCCTCACCAGCAAAGGAACCTTTGTAATCTCCTTCTGAGCAGGCATCCAATCACCCCCATCCTCTGTGGTTGAGAGTTCCAGAAGCATTCGACTTGCCCTACCATGCTGAGCTCTTTTAATTTCTGAGAATATTTCAAATTCAATTCAATTCAACAAGTCCTTGTTGAAATGAGTGCTGTATGTAAGCTTTCTATGATAAGAACTGGGGATACAAAGAGAAAAACAAAAAATCAAAGAAAAACAAAACATTCTTGTCTTCTGAAAGAACATAACATATGCAAGATGAATACAAATACAGTGAGAACAGAGAAGAGCAACAGCTAAGACAATCAAGAATTCTGAAAACAATGCATACCATCAATAATAATATCTTGCATTTCTACAGTGCTCTAAGATTTACAAAACATTTTTGTAAATATTACCTAGTTTTATTCTCTTTCCTTCCTTAGGCAGTAGGAACTATTACTACTATTATTTTGACAAGGAGTAAATTGAGGCAGATAGAGGTTAATTAACTTGTCTTATCACATTGGTGGTAGTGTCAGGGCCCTGATACAAATTCAGTTTTTTGGAACTCCAAGTTCAGGGCTCTACCTACTTATCCAAATATTCCCCTTGCAAAATAAATAGAAAAATAGACAATCAAATGAGAATTAATCTCACATAATAATAATAATAGCCATTTTTGTCCCCAGAAAAAAATTAAGAAAATATACCTTTCCTTTCTTTCGTGAAAAATTCAGGGATTATAGATACTACATCTACTGGAAGACAATAAATATATTGTTTGGTTTTGCTGATTTTTCCCTCATATTTCTCTTTTTTAATCTTTTTTTAACAATGGCTCTACAAATAAAAATATCATCAGAAATTAATGTGAAATAAAAACAAGTCACTACCAAAAGTTTGACTAATTTTTAAGACACTTTACTAAGTGATCCTGAAAGAAATATCTTCTGGCTATAAGTATGGCCAAAAAGCAATATAATTTACTAGATTTCAGGGAAGATGACCTAGCTGAATAATCAGTATTTTGAGGCCCTGCTCAGAATATTAGTTCAGATCCCATTAAAGGTGATCCTACTGTGGATTGAGGTCATCAGGGAATATGGTTAGGAGGAAATAAAAGGTGAATGGGATCTTGACATATAGGTAGAATTTGACTAAGTAAAGGGTAATTAATAAAGCTTTACAACTAGAAAGAATGGTATCAGCAAAGGTAAATTTTGCATGAAATATTCAGGGAACAGCAGACACCATGATCTGTTTGTAGAAGAAGGTTCAGACTTGGGGAGCAGAAGAATAGAAGATTGAAAATGTAGGTTGGTATCAGATTATTGGAGTATCAAAATATCCAATGTATCAAATATCAGTATCAAAAGAACATCAAATAGAATATTAAAATATTAAATATCAAGAGAGCAATGAATATCAAATTGATATCAAAATATCAAGTTATCAAACTATTGAATGTCAAAAGAGTAATGAAATAATTTCTACATTGACTTGAAGCAACAATATCCAGATACTGTTGTCATTTGTCTTCTTGTTATCTCATTGAATCAATAAATCTAAACATGGGCAGAGAATCAGGATGTTTTGGTAAAATATTGTGCTAAATATCAATTTGTGTAAAAGCAAGTAATGAGAATATGCTGGTAATAATTAGAAATCTACTTTTCCCTGAAAGATATTATAAAAGGGAATCTCATTTTCAACAATTCTCAATAAATAATACAAAATCTACTATCATAATAATTTAAACATTAGAGAAATACATTTACAAGTGACATCTTATTCTGGCCATCAGTCCTCAAAAAACTCTGACCTAGGTGCTAAAATTATCCCCAAATTAGAAAAGGTATGGCATTATGAAATTGATTTTGAGATAAGGGGAAACAGACTTGACAGAAAGACAAATAAAGAGACAAAGAGACAGACAGATAGAAATAGAAATAGACAGAAAGAGAGTGGGGAGGGGGGGAGAGAGGAAGAGACAGAGACAGAGAGACAGAGATAAAGAGACAGAGACAGAGATGAGAGAAAAGCATAACAATGTAATATGAAATTCATTTGTCAAGATCAAGGCCATGACATTAGTTTCTTTTATGATGTCTTGATCTCTTGGGTTCATCATATTATACGGAGATTTGTGCTGCTATAAAAAGCACTTAATGGTTCTTTATGTTTTTATAGTCAAGACCAGATTACAAATCCTTAGAGTGCATCTCCAGCTACACTTGGACCCTATTGTTTTGCCCTAAAAGAAGGGATTAATTTGTAGGATATGATTTGTGTGTCTGAAGTAGCTGCCTTCAGACAGTCCAGAAAAAAAAAAATCACTCTTGGGATTCTTATAATAGTTCTAATTAATCCCAACGTGTTTTAGCAGACAATTTATGAGACAGTAATAGATCCTAGCAAACTTGCCATTATACTGATTGGGTGGGGGTAGCCAGTGGCACTTTTGAGTTACTGATGTATTTTGTTTTCTTACAGGAAGATAACACCTTTAAATGTTTGATTTTAAATTAATATATATTATTTACCCTGAAAATAAGTTACTTTTATGTAATAACTTAGCTACTGATTAAAAAATGAAAGTCTGTTGTCTTTCCTATATTATAATCAAACCCGTAGACCCTTAGAATGGCAGAAGCTTTGGCAGATGGAAATTTTGTATTTCTTTTGTAACAGAAGAAACTTACTTCCTAGATTTCTAGTGCCATGAATATATAGCTTTGCCTTGCTATAGACCCTTATATTAACATCTCATTTAGAAAAAGTAAGAAGGATTTTGGAAGGTCATCCCTAAACAAAATAGAGTTAAATGCCATTCCAGAGACCCCCCCAAATTAGTTTAGTGCCACCAACTATATTATAATTCTTATACTTTGTTTGAGACTCTCCAAAACCAAAGATCAAGATTCTAGAAAATGAGGTATGCCATTTTAGCACATTTTTTCTGTTTTTTAAAATTATTATTATTATTATTAGTTACTTGTTAGTTTTCTATGTATAGTTGTAATTTTGGAATACAGAGAGAGGTCTGATGACATTTACATACAAGTGTAATCTCAAAGTCTCATGATGTTTTGGGGGTTAAAGCCTTATTAGTTCAAATAATTAATTTACACTGCATATTTCCATTGTTCTGGAACCAATCACCACATTTTACATAATTATAACTTCAAGTACTATGATTTGAATTCATCTAAGTAGGATTTATCAAGCAGGACCTAGCTGTATAAATTAATGACTCAAAAGAGGAGTATATATTAATTTTAGGGCCAAAACATACTTACACAATTCATGCTGTTTTCATTGAATTTTTAGAACTAGAAGAGACATTATAAGATATCTAGTCCAGTCCCTTTCAATTCACAAATGTGGAAAATAGGGTTGCAAGATGTAAAGCGCTTATCCAGGATCTCATAACTAGTAAGTGGTATAGTAAGAAAGTAAGTTCAGGGGTGTATGGGGTGCTCAGGGAAGAGTAGTATCTCTGGTATGGAGGGCTTGTCATGCCCTCTTAGGGCAGCTCTCCAGCCTCTGACCCCCACCTGACACCCAGCTCTCACTTGTGGCTCCTAGTAGCTGCTAGCATGTGGCAGCGGCCACACCCCGGGCAATGGCTTCGACAGGCCGGCTAAAACTTGTGAGGGTAGCCATCGGGTTGTTGACCCCTGATGAACTAAGGCTTTGCTCACTCAGCATGAGAAGACTGCTTCAGCCGAACAGACAGAAGAAACCAATAAGAAGGTTCAAAGGCTGAGATGGCGACACAGCAAAGCACTGTGGAGTGCTTAGGGCATGTTGGAGCACAAAAGACAACTCGGCCATCCAATGAAGCTGAGGAAGTCTCCAGGTGTAATGACTTTTCGTGCCACTGGACCCAGGCTTCCAACGCCGAGAGAGTGGGACTATCTCTGTGCATCGACTTTTCCACTTAAATCTCCTTCACGCACAAGTGTTTTTGTGCACACTCATCTACATCACAGATGGAAGCGCACAAAGACAATCGTCATCTTTGGTTACCAAGAGACTACTACTACTGCTACTAAGCTCAGGTATTCTGACTTCAAATCCAGTGTTCATTGTATTCTATTCCTGATTATACTTCTCTTGAGATGTGTGATATTGAAATCACTTTAAAAGACTGATATATATTAATTTAAGGTTGCCAAGGAATTCACTTATGTAATTCCTAAATGAAACACTCAAGTCAGCTGCCAAATTTTTATAGTGTTTTAATTACAACAGGAGGAAGAAAGTATTAGAGGGAGGGAGGGAGAGAAAGAGAGAGAGAGAGAGAGAGAGAGAGAGAGAGAAAGAGAGAGAGAGAGAGGAGAGAGAGAGAGAGAGAGAGAGAAAGAGAGAGAGAGAGAGAGAAGGAAAGAAGTTTAACTCAGAACCACTCTGGCTCACGCTGAGCCAAAGTGGGCATTAAGGCCATGGATAGCCAAGGCAGGGAAAGGTATCAGTCCATATCACTCACATGACCAATTGAAGGAAAGCAATCCACAGGGCTCCTCCAACATGAAGCAACAACTTTGCACTGAACTCTTGTCCTCCTCACAGGAAGTTCCAAGAACTCCAAAGGCTGTTCTCTACCTCACTTCCTGCGTCTCACATGTACCAATGGTGGCTCTAGCTTGACCTAGGACTGCCCAGAGGTTTGTCCTTTTTTTGCACATGTCTGTTGAAGGATATTCTCAAATAATTAAATCTTGAGTTTGCTGCAGCCCTTCCTAATCCTGTTATACTGAGTAGTGTGGAGAATGTAGTTTCCAAGACCTGATTCTGTTATTCCAAGTATCTCTGTTGTGACTGATCAGGAAATAGCTAAATCTGATCTTCTAAAGAATGGTCTGAATAGGGTGGAGTAGTTTTGAAATTCACAATTCCCCCTGAGGCCTGAGGAAGTCTAGTGTCTCTGATGGGTCTTGTAAACATCCCAGCTATGAAATTACAATAGTTACAGATAAGGGAAAAATAGGAGGGAGGGATGGAGGAAGGGAGGGAGGGAGGGAAGGGGAGAGAGAGAGAGAGAGAGAGAGAGAGAGAGAGAGAGAGAGAGAGAGAGAGAGAGAGAGAGAGAGAGAGAGAGAGAGAGAGAGAGAGAGAGAGAAAGAGAGAACACAAAACCAATGTTTTGCTGGGCAAATTGACAAAAGCCAATTAGAGTATAGTCCCCTTTGGCATTAGAGTGTACATTCAAAATAAATTCAATCAACCTTCAGTTCAATCAACCACACCCCAAGGTTCATTCTTGATCTTGATGTAATGTAGGTTTTCTGGCATCTTTCAGCAATAGTTCATTCTCTGGATTTAGGAGTTAGCAAACTTCTTCCTTGAAGATCTTTCTCAAACAAAAAAACTTTTCAAAATCTTGGATTTTTATTAAAATGCAATCCCCCCTGAAGTGGGAGTTAAAAAAAAAAACATCCAATTCAGTTCAGAATGTATTGTTGAGTTATGGGGTGTATGAGTCAGTTATTAAAGAATTCAAAAACAATAAAAACAAAAAAATGAAATAAAAAATATATAAAAGAAAAATATGGAAGAAAGTTAAACTTCTGGGAGAAAGGAAAGAAAAAAAATTCAAAATCAGAATCAAAATACCAAAATCTATGTATAAAATGTTGAGTAAACAAGAATAACTTCATAATGGGCCCTTGTAAAGATCCAATTTAAAGTAATTTCTATCCCGCAAGTCTGTAGGACAGAATGCAGTAATATTTCACTTACTCATTTGCAGCCAAGACTACAGGAAGTTGCCATACTATAAAAAGGAAAGGAACCAGAATTCTATTTTGATAGGGAAGCGTCATACCCTAGTCTGACTTTTTTCATTCTCAAGGATATAGGGAGCCAGCATGATAGTCAAATTTTTGTACTTGTATGAGTACTTCATAAAGATTGTAAATACAAGGAAGTCCTACGACTTAATGTATGTCAAGTGTCACAACCTAGAGTCCACATTAGTATTTCCCGGGTACTCTTTTGGCACTCTTCAGGTTAAGTCTGTGCTCCTTGTTTTTATCCCATTTCCTAGAATGAGTCACAAACATTAATCATAGTCCCATAACATTTTATCAATAAATGTCAGGTTCCCACAGTTTAAAGCTTTTTGGGTATGTATTAATAATATATAGCAAGTATGTATATTTTAAACTTATATTACTGCAGAGAGAGAGAAAAAATTTTTAATTTTATGTGTCTTTTGTACAAGAAATGAGGAAAGGGGGAAAAAGCAAATATTCAAAAGAAAGGGAATAATGAAAAAATAAGGGAAAGAGAAGAAAAAAGTCAGGAATTCAATGTGTTTTTGAAAAACAGTATCCACTTGTAAATGGATTATTATCTTCAATGCATGTGATAGGATACAGTCAATCAGTCTCAACAGAAGATGCTCTCTTTACATGTGAACAATGAATGCAATGGTCCTTCTCTCCAACATTTATAGATGGTGGAGTAGTTAACAATATTTGGAATGATCCTTCCCAGGAAGGCTGAGTTGCTCCAGTAAGCTCTCTCTGCAGTAATATCCATTTAATATACACCTTGTCTCCTGGGTTCAGGTCATAAAGAGAAAAGTCTAATGATCCAGCTTGTATTGCAGTTCTGGATTCATGGAATTCACGCAGTTTATGCTTTAACTCCTGTATATAGTAGTATCTCCCCCCTAATAGTGATGTATATGCCAGGGAGAAAGGCTTAGCCTGTATAGGTGGATGTCCAAAAAGCATCTCAAATGGTGAGATATGTAAGTCTCCTCTTGTCCTGCTTCTAAGATAAAATAGGGCCAGAGGGAGAATTTCAGGCCATTTTAAATGGGTCTCAGTGCATAATTTGCCAGTCATAGTTTTAAGTTCTTTATTCATCCTTTCAACTTGGCCTGAACTCTGGGGATGATATGGAACATGGAATTTGGAGTTATCCCCAAGCAAGAATATATTTGGTTTAAGACAGAATCAGTAAAATGGCTTCCTCTATCTGAATCAATATGTGCTGGCAGGCCAAAACGAGGAATAAAATTTTTTTAAAGCACCTTAGCAACAAAAGCAGCTGCGGCTTGGGTCACAGGAAATGCTTCAGACCATCTGGTCATTTGATCTACTAGGACTAGACAAAATTTATAATGTCCGTCCTTTGGCATTGTTATGAAATCTATCTGTAGGTGCTCAAAAGGTGTGTAAGCCAGAGGATACCCACTGAAAGCTTTGCCACGAAAGGTGTGTTGGTTATATGCCTGGCAGGTAGAGCAGGCTGAACACACTTTAGAGGCTATGGTAGTTATACCAGGGGCTATCCATATAATCTTAACAGAGTCCACAACGCCCTGGGTACCAAAGTGACCATTTTTATGAACAGATTGACAAATTTGGTGATAGAAACTTCTAGGGAGCAGGGGTTTCCCTTAAGACAACACCCATACTCCATTAATCTGTTTTGCTTTAAATTTTTGTTTCCATTTTTCCACTTACTTTTCATTATAGGAAAGTGATAAATTAAAATCATCAGTGGTTGTTAATGTTAAAATTAATTCAGGCCCTTCTATGGCTGCTAGCTTTGTAGCAGTACCTGCCCAGCCATTTCCCCTAGAGACAGGGTCAGAGCCATCTGTATGGGCAGAGCAATGAACTACAGCTAGGGCTTCAGGCAATTTGAGAGCAGAAAGAACTTCACTAATAATTTCTGCATTAGCTATGGATTTTCCAGCTGAGGTTAAAAATCCTCTCTGAAGCCATAGCATCCCGACTGCGTGACAAATGACAAAAGCATATCTAGAGTCCATATAAATTGTTGCCTTTTTACCCTTTGCAGTTATACAGGCATGTTTGAGAGCTATGAATTCTGCCCCTTGAGCACTAATATTAGAGGGCAGCGAAGCTGACCACTCAATGGCAAATTCTGTGACTACAGCAGCTCCAGTGTAGTGTATGCTATCTCTCATAAAAGAAGAACCATCAGTAAATAAGACCAGATCTGAGTTGTTTAAGGGAGTGACCAAGAGATCATCTCGAGGCTTTTCTGCCATGGACACTTGTGTTTTACAACTATGTAATGGTTCTCCTGAAGTTGGTAAATCTGGAAGCAAGGTGGCAGCTTTAAGAGTTGAACAGCACTTCAAGGTAATGTTTTCATTGTTTAACAAGGTTATTTCATACCTTGTAATTTGCTGATCAGAAAATGCCTGTGTTCTATGTCTTAACAACAATGCTTCTACCTCATGTGGGCACATAATTGTTAATGAGCATCCCAATACTAGATCAACAGTTTTTGTCACTAGTAAGGCTGTAGCAGCTACTCCTCTAAGACATGGTGGTGCTCCTGATGCTACTGGGTCAGGTTGGGCAGAATAATAAGCAATTGGGAGCTGAGAAGGTCCCAAAGTCTGAGTTAAAACACCTGAAGCTACCCCTCTTCACTCATGTACATACAAAGTAAATGGCTTCTTGTAATCTGGGATGCCTAGAGTGGGGGCAGACAGGATAGCCTTTTTTAGATCTGATAGAGTTGACATGTGTTCTGATTCTAATTTGAGGGGTTCAGGGACCGAATCCTTTGTTAGTGCTATAAGGGTTTTGTAATTTCCCCATAGCAAGGGGAATTGTCTACAAAACCCTGTTGCTCCCAAATTGTTCTCAACTGTTTTTTAGTGGTAGGAGTGCTTAAATTTTGAATATTCTCAATTCGTTTGGGAGAAATAAAGCAGGCACCTGCAGTCAGGATGAACCCCAAATATTCTACTTTAGATAGGCACCACTGAAACTTATCCTTCGAGATCTTATGCCCTCTTTTGTGCAATTCCAAAAGAAGGTATTTGCTATCTTCCTGACATGTTTCCACATCTGTTGAAGCCAAGAGTAGATCATCTATGTACTTGATTAATTTGCTGTTTTTTAATTTTATATTATCTGTATATTGGCTCAAAATGTGTGCAAATAAGCTCGGGCTGTGTACAAAACCTTGTGGCAAATGACTCCAGGAGTATTTACGACCCTGCCAGGTGAAAGCAAAGATATGCCTGAAGTTCTCATGTATGGGTATGGAAAAGAAGGCTGAGTACAAGTCTATTACCGTAAAGTATGTAGCTGTGTTAGCAATAGAAGAAATAACAGTATTGATATTGGAAACTGTGGAGTGTCTCTTTATAACATGATTGTTCACAGCCCTCAAATCCTGCACAAATCTATAGAGGTGTTTGCCATCAGGCCCTCTTTTTGGTTTTTTAATGGGCAGGATGGGCATGTTGTATTCAGATTTACAAGGGATTATTATTCCCTGTGCAATTAAGGAGTTAATTACTGGGATAATTCCCTCAATTGCCTCTTTTGAGAGAGGATACTGAGCAATGGAAGGAGGTGGGCTAGATTTAGTTTTTATCTGCACAGGAACAGCCGACTTAAGTAAGCCTACATCAGAAGAAAATGTGGCCCAAAGAGACTCTGGTATATCTTCAGGTATTGCAAAGGTGGGATGCTCTTTTTTCTCCTGACTCTCTGAGAGAATTACACGGAGTAAATTTAAAGATTCCTCCAGTACTTCTAATGATAATGAGCCATCTGGGGAGCAGGTTATTGTGGCTCTGAGTTTGCACAGAAGGTCCCTCCTCAGCAAATTTAAAGTCAGACATCAAAAGGAAGGAATGTTGTACCTCTAGGGGTCCTATAGACACCATTCTAGGGGGAAGTCTTTTAACTCTTTGGGGTATTCCTGATTCTCCAATTACATTCTCTGAGCCAACAGAATAACATTGTAAACCAGGTGTTCTCTTTAATACAGACCAGGAAGCTCAAGTGTCTAATAGACAATCATAATAGGTGTTACCCACCTTTAAAGTAACATGGAGTTCATTAGTATGGAGGGGATAGTGAATAGGGACAACAGGTAGTAGGACATCAGGGTCCAGAAAATCAAGGGTTGTATCCTCTGATTCCTGTGCCCCAGTCCTCCCCATACACCTTCATTGTGTTTGGGAAGTTCCTTGGGCACCCTCCTGAAAGGCTCCCCGCTGAAGGGCACTCTCCTGAGGGGCATTAGCACCTTGAGTATTTTTTGGATGAGCACCATTTTTTATATATTGTTGTTGAGTCATTTGATTTATCATTTTCCCAATATCTATTCCTATAGTCATCATTCCTAAAGTTGTGGTTCGCATTGTCATAATTATATATATTTCTATAATTATCACTTCTGTAGTTGTTATTAAACTGTGTATTCCTTCCTATAATCTTGAGAAAAGCTCTACACTCTACCGTATTATGGCCCTTCTTCCCACAGAAGTGGCAGGTAATGGATTGATAATTAGATTTCTGGAGAGGGGCAAGTGTCATTGGTTCATTATCATGCCCACTTTCTAGTTTAGCTATCTTATCTTTTAAACATTTCATTTCTTTCTTCATTTCCTCCATGGCATCATTATTTTCTTCCTCCTTTTCTTTGGTTCCCTTTAAAACATATATAGCTGCTTTTCGCAAATCTTCAAGGTCCATATCTGACCATTTTGGACAATGTGTTCTAAAATAATTCTTAATCGCTTTGCAAGAGTTATTGACAAAGATCCTTCTAACTTGTCTTAAGCTATTCTCTTTAGATAGGTCAAAATCCAGGTATCAGTCCCCAAACTCGATTATTCTATCCATGAATCTGGAGGGTGTTTCTACCTCCTTTTGCTTAATTTTTTCAAGTTCCATCAATTTATCTGTACTGTCTGCACATTCCCTCATTGCTGTAAGGATGGCCTCTCTACAACGGTATAGTTATAGATAATCCTCAGGGTTGTTATAGTCCCATTCGGGATCCTGAGATGGCCAACATGCTGCATTACACTCATGGGTTTTGTTGACATGAGCAATTATTTTATTTTTCTCACATTCAGTTAAAAAGGCCCGTAGCAAGTTCTCATCATTGTAAGACAGATTATACTGAAAAAAATATGTCTCCCATCTTTTTTGTTACTAGAAAGCGATCTTGTTCATATGTGGGGATATTTCGTATAAATTCATTTATTTCTTGGGGAGTAAACGTTATCCTGTGTCTTAAAGTCACCATATCCCCATTCCATCCTATTTCAGGTACTTCTCTTAGAGGGAACAGGACTCTAGTTGAATTTTGTACATGTGGGTCAAAAATATATACTCAAAAGAGGAGTATATATTAATTTTAGGGCCAAAATATACATACACAATTCATGCTGTTTTCATTGAATTGTTAGAGCTAGAAGAGACCAGTCCCTTTCAGTTCACAAATGTGGAAAATAGGGTTGCAAGATGTAAAGTGCTTATCCAGGATCTCATAACTAGTAAGTGGTGTAGTAAGAAGTAAGTTCAGGTATCCTGACTTCAAATCCAGTGTTCAATCTACTCTATTCCTGATTATCCTTATCTTGAGATGTTAAGGTGAATCTTAAATTTAATTGTCCTCCAGAATGGAAAAAAAAAATACTATGTGGCAAATTGAAGTCCTGTATTTGGTTTCATTTATTAAACATTGTGGAACTGGAAATCTGTTACCTTAAAAAAAAAACTACATTTCCTGGAAGCCCACAGACTTCCTGCCATTACGTACTTCCTGAAGACAGGGGATTTTAGCCAGGGGGTTGGCTGGCCTGAATTTTTTTTGGGCTTCCTGTTTCAAGCATAGTGGTGGTAAGCCTGGGGGTTTTAATAGGCTAATTAGCCATGGGCACGCGGTTTTTATTTTGCTACCTTTTTATTCCTTTACTTCTAATAATCATTAATAAATCTATTAAAATATAGTATTTTATTATTGAGACCTAATTTTAATTTTTATAACATTAATAAAATACAATTAAATAAGAAACTATAGAAGTCAAACTTATGTATAAACCAAAGCAAAAATTGGATGAAAAGAATATGTTCCTTAGAGGGTAGGGGCTATATTAATAACTTTTATCATAGGCAGTTTAGATTTTTCAGAGAGAATGGACATCCATCAACAAAACACCAATTCCCAATTTAAATAAGGTTAGATATTTAATTATCTTGGTATACTACTCTGGGTCAAGATGAATTGGATTTTCAGGGGGAAAAGTAATTATTTTACCTATTATCTTCCCTTTTGAGAAGATAAAACTCAACTTGTTGCCTCTCCCTACACACATTTTTTTTGGCATATTCTAATATATTGGTATATTTCCCTTCATTCCACCTTGGCATCATATCATATAACATTCAGTTGATCATTAGGCCTAGAGTTAGAGCCTGGGATGCTTTTCACTCTTTAATCTATGTTATTGTGAGAGGGAAATAGAAACCAAAATCATTCCTAACATTTTGATAGAATCCTCTAAAAGCTTTATGTCCTAATAGAATAAAATCTTCAACCACTATTGAAGGAGAAATGAAATATAATTATGCAAAGACATGGTAGAATAGTTGATCCCATTCATTGTTGCAAAAATGATTTGTTGTAGGGGCAGCTAGGTGGCTCAGTGGATGGAGAGCAAGGCCTAGAGACAGGAGGTCTTGGGTTCAAATTTAACCTCAGACACTACCTAGATGTTTGACCCTGGGCAAGTCTCTTAATCCCCATTGCCTCACCCTTATCACTCCTCTGCCTTGGAACCAAAATGAAGCATTGATTCTAAGACAAAAAGTAAGGGATTTTAAAAAGAGAATGATTTGCTGTCCTTGGAGAAGAGAGGCCTGCTGTTCTGTTTGAATGAACTTTAACAATTGTAAAAGTGTTCTGTCATTTCCCTTTGTTGGCTGTCCTTGGATAGGGAATGTTTTAGTATTCCAATAATAAATCCTGCCAGTTGCATTCCAAATATTATCCGTTTTTTTTTTTTTTTACTGAATCATCTACCCCATCTATCTCTATTCCTCTCTCTTTTTCTTGTGAAATTCTTATCTATTCTAAGTTGCTGCAAAATGTTACATGTCAGTTCTGTACTCTGAGAAATAGAAAAGTTATATATATATATATATATATATATATATATATATATATATATATATATATATATATATATATATATATACACACATATACCCTAGGAAGGTGACGTTATTAACATTAGGCATTAACACTGAAGTTATTAACAATGGATAGAATGCAGTGTCTGGTGTCAGGAAGACTTGGTTCCCAAGTTCAAATCTGACTTTTGACACTTATTAGCTATTTGACCTGGGCAAGGCACTTAATTGTTTGCCTCATTTCCTCATCATAAAATGAACCAGAGAAGGAAAAGGCAAACCCACTCTAGTATCTTTGCCAAGAAAACCCCAAATGAGCTTGCAAAGAGTTGTGATATGGGCTGACATGAAAAGGGGCATCCCACTAAGCCCTCCAAGTAGCTATAAATCGTCAAAAATATAGAAACAATAACTAGCTGATTAGTAGGGGACCACCTTTCAGATGAGATAATATGGGTTGCTTAGATTTACAATTATGACAAAACTCTATATGGCCAACTTTAGATATATAACTTTAGGTCCTTGGTTAAGGGTCTCTCAATAGTGAGTTCTGGTGGTTCTGTTTTCCAGCTACATAGGACTATATTTAGATAATACCCAATTCCCATAGTCACTGGGCAGAGAGAGAGAAATTGGACTGAAATGGCCAAGGCTGTTTAGCATATTAACATCCCATTTATAATACAGTTTACACACACACACACACACACACACAGAGAACTGGACAAATTAGGTAGGTAATGTAACCTCTGTACATTAGTGCCAGTCACACTTTTCCTGCCCAAACCATCAACTCCTTCGCTAACAATCAATTAAGACTAGCATTCTTGAAAAACCCTCACCCACACTGCACAGGACACACTCCACTAGCTAAAGCCACTCTCTTTATCACCCTGCTGTCATTGCTATCCTTCCTTTGTCATGGAGTCCTCCTTTTAAACCATCACTTCCTTAGATGAGACCCTAATTTCATCCCCTCCAAACCAGTTGGACTCAACTGAAATGACTGAGCAACAACCGTAAAAACAATTCCTTAGGATTATAATATATTATGTCTGATTTCAGTTGTCTCTGACCTTTGACCAACAGGTAGACAACCCTTACTTGTAGAAAAGGAAAAAGAGATGAAAGCACAGGAAAAAATACCTGAGCTCAGGCAACCTCCTGCACTCTTGCCAAAAGCCACAGACAAAAAAAAATAAATAAATAAATAAGTAAAGCCCCTCCTCAGCGTGGGACTGGTCCTTTTATACACCAGTCCCACGCCGGGATGTAAAGAGAATGTAACCCTGGGTAGAGCAGGGAATGCTGGGGGTTGTAGTCCCCAACATATAGTGTGTTTTTTTTTTAACACCCATACTCATAATTACACCTCTACAAAACCATTCCATTCTTCTCAGCAGAAAGAATTCCTAACATGATCATGGACAAGAATACAGTTTGATTCAGCTAAAGTGACTCAATATTGTCTTAGATGTAATAGATTCCCTTCATTCAAAATAAGCATAATTCTTTGTTTAGGAGTTTATCAATTATAATACCTAACTGTAGTTATTTGATAATAATAGCTTTTATTGTTATTTCAACAAATTATTATTGCTGATAATATTATTTCCTCAGTATGAGATACCCTCTCAACTACAGTGGATCATAACCATTCTTGATTTTATATTTCCAAGTACTAGGGAATACCTGAGGCTCAGAGGGGAAGCATGGATCTCTGGATCAAAGAAGATCATGGATTTCAGTTAGAACCTTAAATATCTGGTACAATCTGCTTGTTTTAGAAGTAAGGAGACTGAGCCAAATGGGGTTAAGTGTTCTGACCAGTGCCATGAATCTAAAGTTAGAAAGCAGGATTTGAAATTGTCTATCTTAAGATCAGTATTATGTTCACTTTACCAAGGTGTGCCTTTCAAATATTTTTACTAGTTAAACATATTGATTTTTTGCATCACATTTTTCTTACCTTGGATTTTAGTTGTTTTCTTGGATGAGTCTCCATTTGGTTCTTTTTTTTTTTCTTTAAAAATGTCCATTGTTTTTAAAGACATCTCAAAACTGGAACAAAACATTGCTTCATATTTCACTGAAAAAAAAATTAAAGCATTTCACCAAGAACTCACTCAAATGCTTTCCTTCATTATATCTTTCTTTCTTCATCACAGAAAAATAGGTGGCTTTTCTCTATCAAGAGAAACTTCCACATATACAAGTGATCTCATTCCACTCTGTTTTCTCCAATAGACTGCTTGATTTATTACTTCCAATTTCTCCTTAATTTTCAATTTCTTTTTTCTACTATTTTCCTGCTGCATATAAACAGTTCCATCCTACAAGAAGAGTTTTATTTGATCTATGCATCTCTAATAGTTACAGTCCTTTTATAGCTAAACTTCTGAAAAGGTATCATGCAGGAGGCAGCTAAGTTGCTCAGTGGATTGAGTGTCAGGACTAGAAAGGAAGGTCTTGGGTTCAAATTTGGCTTCAGACACTTTCTAGCTTTGTGACCCTAGGCATGTCACTTAACCCTCATTGCCTAGTCTTTACCACTATTCTGTCTTGGATTTAATATATACTACTGATTCTAAGACAGAAGGTAAAGGTTTAATAAAAAAAAGTATTTGCAATTGGTAATTTCATTTCCTTTCTTCTTGCTCTCACTAATAATATCTTTGCCTGTAGGGCAAGGCATTGATCTTGATCAATGAGGAGAGAGTTGAATACTGATCAGCTTTGGAACTAGAGTTGCATTTTAATGACCAAATCTAATGATCTTTTCTCAATGCCCATCTTAATGAATTCTCTTCAATCTGCAATACTATTGTTCACCCTCTTTTTGATTTTCTCTTCTCTTTAGGATTTTCCCAATACTCTTCTCTCCTGGTTCTCTTCATACTTATTTGACTATTCTTTATTGGTCTTCTTTATCAGACCTTCAACTAGGTCATAGATAATAACCAAAGATTATTGTGACATTATTCTCACCTAGTTATTTTCCTAACTTTTTTTTCTTCAGTCTCTGATGCTAGATTTATCCAGGATACTAACATTAACATTGATCATTCCCCAAAACTCTTTCCTGACCTCACTTTTATTCCTCTGCTCTGTTATCACTGATCCCATCAGCTTCTTTGAATTCAATTGTTATCTTTATAAGGATAATTTACAGATTTATTTTTTGGCCCAGACCTCTTTGTTGACCCCCACTCAACAAAGCCTATTGGACATTTTAAACTAGATCACCCATAGATACATAAAATTACAATTTTTTTTAAAAAGTCATTATCTTTTCCCTAAAATGCTTCCTTTTTTTCCTGACTTCCCTATTACTGTCAAAGGCTCCATTATATTACCATTAATAGCACCTAACAACCTGTGTGTTATCTTTGATTCTTCACTCTTTCTTATCCCTATATCTGGTCTATTGCCATGGATTATAAATTCTTGTTGATCCTTTTTCCTCCCTGTATTTGCCTGGATATCTCTTCCCTATGTCAAAGGAGGAGTCTTAGAACTATCTTCCACCTCCAAAAGTAAAGCCTCTTTCCTTTAAATCTCCCCTCAACCTTTGCCATTTCCTCTCCACCTCCCAGGCAACTAATCTCCTGTATGTTCTTATGAAATCACAGTTCAGTCTGGTTGATTTCCCTGCCTCCAATGTCTCCTTACTCCATTTTATCATCTAGTTACTTAGTCATCAAAATGATCTTCCTAAAACCACATGCTCCCCTTTGTTCCTCTTCTAACAACTCCAATGTCTCCCTTATTGACTATATGATGAAATATAAAATTTTTGGCTTCTATAATCTTTTATAATGTGATCCCTCCCTCCTCTTCCACTTAACTCTCTGTCACATACTGTGTGCTCTGGTGATACTGGCCTTCCTGTCGTTGTTGCAATTGTTTTTTGCACAAGATTCTCTCTCCCTACTAGGTATCCTTTATTCTTGGAATGGATTCTCTTCTGATCTCTGTCTTCTGACTGTCCTGCTTCCTTCAAGTTTCAACTAAAATCTGACCTTTTAATAATAAACCTTTCTTGGTTTCCTTCAATGCCCATGCTTTCTATCTGCTATTATTTCCAATTCCTATCTACTATTACTTTGAATAAAGAAGAAATTTAAAATCTTGTTTATATGTTATCTCTTTTTCCCCCTTCCTCCATATTAGATTTTGAGTTTCTAGAGGGCAAGAACTATTTTTTACCTTTAGCTCCTGAATTTTAACATAAAATCTGGTGCATAGTAAGATCTAAATAAATGTTTATTAACTTGGCATCATCAGTCAAAGTCAATTTGACTTCAGGATTAACAAAATTTGAGATCAAAATAATACATTCATTATGAGAAAAATTGCTCAAGATAATATTGTCTTTTTGGTGCACTGGAAGCATTCTAATGTTTTCCTCTTTTCTGTTTACCATGGATAGATAAAGCTTACTTTCTAGTAATTTGTTATTGAAAAATAATTGAATGAAATATAGAATCAATGATATATTCTATTGCTTGGTGCTTTTGACTTCTTTTCTGTTGCTGTTGATTGTTTTGTGTTATTTGTTTATATATTTCTTGTTTTTGTCTTTTTTTACTGGCTGAAGAGAGGCAACTTTCAGGGTAGTCTAATCCAAACAGTTTGTAGACTTGATCTTTCATTTAAATGCAAATAGTTTTTTTCTTCCTGAAATGTTCACCTTTCATTTCATAGGCAATTACAGAGTATATGAAGTTGTGTCCCACCCCTCAATTGTCATTAATGTGCCTTTTCAGTTACAGAAGTATTTCTTCTTGAACATTTATAACCCCTGCAATTTCTTGGTTGTATTTGTATCATTGTCTCCCATTTCACAGGCTTCACTGAATTTTAAAGGCAATTGGCTTTGTGACTGAAGCAGATTATTTGCTAGAAGGTAAGTCCTAGGTATGGAACTGCGCTACTGAGTCTTCCATGCATACTTCTCTGATTTTCCTACCTCGCATTAAACCCCTCTCCCCATGCCTAGCTGCCATCCAGCTTACTCCTGCATTTATTTCTCCTTTTGGTTTCTTGGGAAATGTCTAACCTGAGTTATAAGTTAATTATTTTGATTGACTTTTTTCAGATGAGAAGTCTGTTATATAGGTTTTAAATGTTTATTGCAGAATTATTCCTGTTTCATAGTTTAGGTCAAAAGCCACATGTGGACCCATCTCTTAAGTTTATTTATCTACCACATCAGTTGCCTATTATTCTATTAGTAAAAGCTTTCTTCCCTGAGCTCTCTGTGAAGACCAGGGATAGCCTTTCATATAAAAGAATATTTTCGTATAAAAATGTTTTTTTTTCCCTCTCTCCCTCTCTCCATCTCTCTCCCTCTCTCCTTCTCTCGCTCTCTCTCTCTCCATCTCTCCCTCACCCCTTTTCCCCCTCTCCCTCTACCTCTCCCTTTCCCTCTCCCTCTACTCCCTCTCTCTCCCTCTCTCTCTCCCCCCCCCTTTTGAAATACTTCCTTTTTTTTTCTTTCCACCACAGACATTCAATCAGATAGAAGGCAAAAGGATTGCTAAGTGAATGGAACCAATAAGAAAAGAAGAGGGGAAACAAGAACACACACACACACACACACACACACACACACACACACACACACACAAGTCAAAGAATCATCAGAATATTATGGAAGCCAAACTTTGTGGGACCACCTAGGCAATAAGACTATCAGGACCTTAAACCTCCAATGGTACCAAACTTACATGAAATTGCATCTTTTCTGTGATAGCATCTTGTTTTCTCCCAGTGATTAACTTTCAGCTGCCTCCTTTCTTCCTGCATCATCAAGATGATTCCCCACTCTGTTATAGATATGCAAACAACATTTAAAGGGGAAATGACAATCATAACAAAATGCACAAAATCATGGAATGATATTAACTTTTGGTATTCCCTTCATAGATATTCCCTTCATTTATTTAGAGATTCCAATCGAAGGAACCCCAAATGACCTAAAGATGGGATCTTTAATAGATGGAGTCAGTCCAAAAGTCATTAGACCTTTTACTCAACAGGGAAACTTCAAAACAGGATTTGCTGAATTGTTTTTATGTTTTCTTCCCCATGAGAATATATGGTCTTTGAGTGTAAGACTGTGTATTTGCCTTTTCTTTGAATCATCAGCTCTTAGTAAAGTACCTGGAACATAGTAGGTACACAATAAATGCCTCTGAAGAAAGCATTGATGATCAATAATTTTCTAAGAAGAGGACTCAATTTAATGTGGGGTTGGAGGAGTTTGCTCATTTGCTTCAAGTTAAAAGCTTACATCCAGGGAGATGAAAAATGTCTTTGTCATTATAGAGAAACAGAGAATTGCTGCTTCTCTTAAGATTCTTTAGGGCACTGAAGCAGTAATTTACTACATTTTTTCAGCTCTGCCTGCATCCATGCTTGGCTTCTAGAGTTGAGCAGTTGAATAGCAACTGATACACTCCCACAGGCAGATGTGAATTTTAAAGCCTGGCTTATTGAAGGGCACAAGTCATGGATGGAATCCCAGAGTTACAAAGCAAACTCCTCACTTAGAGGTGACAGTAGAATGAGAAACCATTTCCTATTTCAATGATTAAAGCGATATTGTCAAAAATAGGTGTTAGGCACCATTCCCATAATACAAACTATTTTGTTTATATCCTTTACCAATGCACTATTCAAATTTAGTTTGGACAATAAGTTGTTGAATTAGCAAGTCCTTATGATAAAAAAAAAAGATGGAATTGATAATATGACTTGTGGACTGTAAGAATCCCTAAAACCAAGACTATAAGGTTTCTGAAAAATTCATAGGAGATAAAAATCAACTTAGTCTTGCGATCATCAGGGCTTCTACCTTTGATAGGAGAGAGGAGACTTGAACCAGTCATGTAAGAGGAATGGTGTTAGGAAAGATAGAAGGGAAAGTTGAGGTCATTCTAGGTCTAGAGAATGGAGAAATGAAGGTATGAAAAGTAAATGAAGGCCATGATTTAGTTGGTGTACTGTGAGACAATAATCTGAATTATTCCTCTTATTATTATTTATACATGTATAAATATAGTTTTTAAATCATTGCTGTCTTTATCATTTAATAACTTTGTCACCTGAAATTTGTTGTTGTTCAGACATTTTTCAGTCACATCTAACTTTTCATGATCCCATTTGGGATTTCTTGGCAGATATACTGAAATGGTTTGCCAGTTCCTCCTCTAGTTCATTTTATAGATGAGGAGACTGAGGCAAACCAAGGTAAGAGTGAAATAACTAAGTGTCTGAGATCAGATTTGAATTAAGGTCTTCCTTATTCTAGGTCTATAAGGCTTTATCCATTGTTCTACCTACCTGCCCATATTCAGAAATATAGAGTAAATATTGGAGAAAAATGATGTCCTATAGAGAGGATATATATATATGTATATATATCATATACTATATATGATTCATATAGTAGATTTATGGAAGCCAGAGAGAGTATTTTATCTAATCTCATCTATCTAACTCCCTACCTATTCAAAACCAAAAATCTTCATTATGTACTTTGGCTTTAATTTTTAAAATTATAATAAATTCAATATGAACTTTTAAAAATTGTATGTTATTTGTATTAATTAGTGAAATCTTTTTTTATCTGACTGCCTCAGAGTTCCTCCTCCTCACAAAATGAGAAGACAAAATTTAAAATCCAATGCAAACATGTTCATCAACCAAAACAAATTTTTACAATATCCATTAAAAAGGTCTTATTCTGCATTTTGAGTCCTTTATATATTTATCAGTAGGTGGTTAGGATAGATTATCATATCCTATGATTTTTATTGGTTATTATCCTTATAAAAATTCAGCACAGAAGTATTCTAGCTCATTAGCATACCCTAACTTGTTCATCTATACCCAAATTCATGAGTACTCTCTAAGGTTCTCATTCTTTACTATCTCAAAAAGAACTATCAATAGTTTTATTCATCTTTGTAGTTTGTTCTACTTAAAACTAATCCCACCCTTCACAGAACAACTTGGAGAGATGACAAGGAAGACTAATCTCACTGGGGTACAAGTAGAGAGAGCACTGAACAAGTCTCAGAGAAATTCAGAGGCAATACAGCAAAAGCAGCAGGGGAGAGAACACAGCCAGCTCAGTTCCATCCTCAGCATGGTAAGAGCAGCAGTGAGAAGAAAGCAATCCTGCATAGCCCAACCAGAACAGAGCATGACCCAGAACAGGCAACAGGGAGAGGAATTTAGCCCAAAGTCCAACCTCCATGGGATTAGGTAGAATTCAACTTGAACAAGCTAAACTGAACAGTTGTAAACCTCCACACAACCAACCAACCAGATGGCCACTGCTGACTGCTCAACTGAAACGCAGACAGCTGAGCCAATCCCAGGTACAATACAAGCACATGGCACTTGCTCCACCCAAAGAATGGACCTAAATTTCAGCATGTAAATGAGATCAAGTGAAATAATAACCCCATATAAACAGAAGACAAAGAAAGAGCTTGATAGAAAAAAAAATCAACAAGATGACCAAAATACAAACTCAGAAGAGGATAGAAATATAAACATGAAAATGTTTCAAGTCTCAAAGGAAAATATGAAAGGATATCAAGTCCAAAATGAACCCCTGGAGGAATTCCAAAAAAAGAAAAAGCCTTTTTAAAAACTTAGAAGAGAAATTAGGAAAGAAAACAATAGAAAAAAAATGAGAGGCTTAGAACAAAAACTTATTGAAGAAAACAATTCTCTAAAAAATGGAAATCCAATACTTTACATAGGAAAACAATTCCCTTGGAAAGGGAGTACAAAACCTCAGAGAAGAAAATACCCCATGCCTAAAAATTAGATTTAGACAAATGGCAGTTAGCAACATCATGAGACAGTTGGAAACAATAAAACAAATTCAAAAGAATGAAAAAAAAGAAGAAAATTTCAAATCTCTCACTGGAAAACAACCAACATGGAAAATGTATGCTGAGAGATAATCTAAAAATCATTGGATTGCCTAAAAGATATGAGCAAAAAAGTAACCTGGATACCATATTGAAAGAAATTATCAGCAAAACGATCCAGATGTTCTTGAATAAAAAGGGAAAATAGAAATTTAAAAAAATCCACCAATTGCCTCTCAAACGAATATCAACTTTAAAAGTCCCAGGACCAGTATTGCCAAATTGCAAGGAGAAAATACTATATACATCCAGGAAAAAACAAAACAAAACCAAAAAAACATTTCAAATATTGTGGAACCTCAATCAGGATTACACAGTTCCCACCAGCTTCTATTGAATTAATAAAATATGATATTCCACAAAGCAAAGATATAGTCCTACAACCCCAAGTAACTTATCCAGCAAAACCAAGTAAAATAATCAAAGGAAAGAAATGGTTATTTAATGAAAAAGAGCAATTACAGGCTGATGAAAAGACCAAAGTTAAAAATAAGATCTGATGATCAAATTCAATACTCAAAAAAATCATAGAAAGCTAAACTAAAACAAACAAGGGAATTAATGGGATTAAATTAATCAAATCCTTTCATGGAAAGTGGGAACTAGGATACTTAAGATTTCTATAATGTACAAAATACCTAAGTATTTAATATGCTTAAAGCAACCAAAGGAAACACTGAGATTAAATTGCTTTCATTCCTAGTAAAGTGATTACTAAGATGCTCAAGTTATCTGTGATAATTGAAGTACCTACATATTTAAATTGAATACTTAAGTTGCTGAAGATACGTAAGAACTTTATCACTATAGACAATAATTAGGAGCTTATATAGGCAGAAAGCAGGGAGTAAATTGAATATTATGGGATGAAAATTAAAAAATCAAGGGATAAAAAGATGAATACACTGGGAAAAGAGAAAAGGAAAGAAATTTTGGGGTCTACCTCACATAAGGAGTTATGTAAGAATCAACGTAGTAGAAAGGAAGAAGTAGTGTGGAATGAGAGGCAATAGTTAAACCATATTCTGATTTGAATTGGCACAAATTGGGAATAATATCAACTCTCAGGTATAGAAATTTATCTTACAACAAATTGGAAGAATCTTTATTACAGGTTTCTCTGACAAAGGCTCCATTTCTCAAATATATAGAAAACTGAGTCAAATTTATAAGAATACAAAGCATTTCACGATTGCTAAATTATCAAAGTATAGGAACAGGCAATTTTCAAATGAAGAAAAACTAAAACCATCTTAATCATATGAAAAAATGCTCCAAGTTGCTATTGATCAGAGATTAATTAAATCAGCAAATTAAAACAACTCTGAGGTACCATCTCACACTCATCAGATTGGCCAACATGACAAAAAGGGAAAATGATAAATGGTGAGGGGCATATGGAAAAATTTAGATGCTGATACGTGGCTGATAGAGCTACATACTGATAGCTATGACCAATAAGCCATAAAGGCACATACTCTTTGACCCTTCAATGTCACTATTACTAATATTGTGTATTCCAAAGAGACTAAAGGTAGTGTAAAAGAATATACCTATACAAAAACATTTATATTAGTTCATTTTGTGGTGGCAAAGAACTGGAAACTGAAGGGATATCTATCAATTGGGGAATGGTTGAACAATTTGTGGCATATGCTTGTAATCAAATACTATTATGCCATAAAAAATGACAAAAAAGATGATCTCAAAAATACTACAAAGACTTAAAATGAAATGATGCAAAGTGAATTGAGCAGAACCATACTGTTATGCAGTAACAACAATAGCATATAATGATCAACTCTGAATGACTTAGCTATTATCAACAAGTCGAGGATTTAGAACAACTCCATAAGACTCATGAGATAAAAAGGGTATCAAGCACCACAGAAGGAACAGAGTCTGAATGCAAGATGAAACATACCATTCTTTACTTTATTTCCTCTAAAAATTTATTTTTAGTGTAGGCAATGTGTGTCTTCTTTCACATTGTGACAAATGTGGAAATATATATTGACCAGATCAGATGAGAGGATGTTTAAGTGTCAGCTGCTGCCATTCCTCTCCTCCTTGTTTGTAAAGGTGTATTCTTATGCAAGCTGATTATATGAGGTGTTTTTCATTTCCTCCTCAACTCTTCCATCCTCCTAGGGCAATATAGTCTTCTTTCCTTCTCCCTCCATTCTTCTCTTAAGATAATCAAGATACATGAGAATCAATTTCAGTTATTATATAAATGGACTCCCTTTATGAACCCTTATAATAGGACTCAGAGGAGACATATATATCATGTCTTCATATTTGAATATAAGCAGTTTATTATTGCTTAGTCCCTTATCATTGTTCATTTGTTTGCTTTTTTCTTCTTCACTCCTGTGTTTGAACTTCCAAATTTCAATATAGCTCTGATTTTTTCATCAGCAACCATTGAAAGTCCTTTATGTTATTAAAAATCCATTTCCAGTCCCTCTAGTATTATATTCAGTTTTGCTGGGTAAATAAATTTTTGGATGGAAGTGTCTGATTTTTAGTATGATTCCTCAGTACTTGATTTTTTTTTTCTTTCTGGCTGATAAAAATCTTTTCTTCTCTGATCTGGAAGTTCTGGATTCTGATTATAATATTTGTGGGAATTTTCATTTTGAGTTTTTATTTTTTAAATTTTTTTTAGGAATTGACTTGTGTTTTCTTTCCATTTCTACTTTGCACTCTATCTCTAAAATATCTGGGCAATTTTTTTATTAAAAATTTTTAAATAGGAAATCTAGGTTCTTTTTCTGGTAGTGATATCTAGGTAATTCACCAATTATTACTGACTTTTTTTTCTTCCTCCATATCTTTAAAAAAAAAATCCTTACCCTCCATCTTGGAATCAATACTGTGTATTGGTTCCAAAGTAGAAGAGTGGTAAGAGATAGGCAATGGGGGTTAAGTGACTTGTCCAGTCTGAGGAAGTATCTGAGGTCAGATTTGAATCTAGTTCCATATCTTTTTCAGTTCACTTGGTTTTGCTAATATGTCCTTATATATTTTTTTGAGATCATTGACCTTGAATATTTTTGTTGCTTCATGGAGTCATTGGCTTCCTTTTGGACCATACAAAATTTCAGGGAGTTATGAGGTAAATTATATCACATATAGGGGCATACAGGCAGGAAAAAATATCACAGCAGAACTAAATTTCTCATTGGAATTGGCTCAGAGAGGGAAGAACAGTCAAATTCATTGGGGTATAGAATCTGTTCTTAATCTATAGAGAAGTAGAAGGGGAATAAAAAAAAGAATTGGTAGACATAAGGGAGAGGGAATGGGGGAGTGATTAAAAGCAAAATACTTATGTGAAGGGACAGAGTGAAAGGAGAAAAGGCAGGATTAAAAGAGGAAAACTAAATGGAGAGTGATACACAGTTGGGAATGATAACTGTGAATGTAAGTGGGATGAACTCATTCATAAAAAGGAAGCAGCTAGCAAAGGTAATAAAAACCATAATCCTAACATAAGTTGTTTATAAGAAACACATTTGAAGCAGTTAGATACACACAGAGTAAAGGCAGAGAGATGGATCAGAATCTCTTGGGGTTCAATTGAGATAAAAAAAAAAAACAGGAGTAGAAATCATGATTTCAGACAAAGCTAAAGCAAAAACAGACCTAACTAAAAGAGATAAGAAAGGTAACTACATCCTGACAAAAGATAGTATAGAGGACAAAGTAATATCAATACTTAACATATTTACACCAAACGCTATAGTATCCATATTTTTAAGAGAGAAACTAAAAGAGCTTAAGGAGGAAATAGACAATAAAAGTATATTAGTTGGGTACCTCAATCTTTCTTAATCAGAAATACTTAAATCTAGCCAAAAAATAAAAGAGAAAGAAGAAAAAGAAGTAAATTAAATTTTAGAAAAGTTAGATTTAAAAGATTTTGGAGAAAATTGAATATGAATAAAAAGGAATATACCTTTTTTTCAGCAACACATGGTGCATATACAAAAATTGACCATGTAATAGAGTATAAAAACTTCAGAGTCAAATGCAGAAAAGAAGAAATACTAAATGTAACTTTTTTCAGATCTTAATGCAATAAAAATTATAATCAATAAGGGTTCATTGAAAGGCAAATGAAAAATTAATTGGAAACTAAATCATCTAATTCCTCAAAACAGATGAGTCAAAGATTAAATCATAGAAACAATCACTGATTTCAATAAAAAGAATGACAATGAGGAAACAACATATCAAAACTTATGGGATCCAGGACAATACAGAGGAATTTGTGAGAAAGAACACTATCCACGTCCAGAAAGAGAACTGTGGAACCAGAAATGCATTAGAAAAATATATGCTCGATCATGTAGTACAACCAATCAGGGTTTTAATGTTAAAGGATCACTCTACTGCAAATACGAATAACATAGAAATATATTTTTGAACAATAATACATGTATAACCTAGTGGAACTGCTTATTGGCTTTGGGAAGGGGGAGGAGAGAACAGGGGAGAGGGGGATTATGAATTATGTAACCATGGAAAATATTCTAAATAAAAATTTAAAAAAATTATGTGATGAAGCCAAAGCAGTACTCAAGGGAAAATTTATATCCCTGAATGCTTACATGAATAAAATAGAGAAAAAGACATCAGTGAATTGGGCATGCAACAGAAAAAGCTAGAAAAATAACAAATTAAAAAACCCAATTAAAGACTAAATTAGAAATTCTAAAAATCAAAGGAGAAATTAATAAAATTGAAAGTTAAAAAAGCTATTAACCTAATAAATGACATAGGAGTTGGTTCTATGAAAAAAAAATAGAGTATTGGTTCATTTGATAGTGTGCTATAGGAATGATGAACAGGATGATTACAAAATGAGCTGGAAATACCTACATGAACTGATATAGAGTGAAATAAACACAACCAGGAAAGCATTGTGCACTGTATTAGCAATATTGGGGGAATGATTAAATGTCATAGTCATAGTTCATAACTGCAATTCAATGATACAGAAAAATTCTAAGGGACATATGAAACAGAATGCTATCCCTCTCCAGAGAAAGAACTGTTGGATTTGGAATACAGATGAAAGCATATGCTTTTTCATTTGTTTGTTTGGATATATATTTTGGGGTTCGGGTTTTACAATATTATTCACTTACCAAATTGTTTTTCTCTGGGGTATTATTTATAGATGTTTTAGAGTTATTCTCCTGTCATGCATTTGTGTCCTCGCATCCCTGCCACCATGTTTTATAGGGATATTCTTTTTTGGTAACCATTCTTCCCAATTTATTTTCAGAGTTTAGACTTGATATTAGGACTTGGGCTCCACCAAACTTCTGTAGTGAAGGTGTGGGATAGTTACATAGCTGCTTTTGAGGGGTATTGAGTGTTATATTATTTCAGGATCTCAGAGACAGGCAAGGGTCTTGCAAGTTTTCAGTGCTTTCAAAATAATCTATTCTAGGATGAATTCTGATTGCTTCTGCCTGGTCTGAGCTCTGTAAGTTCCTGACCTGAGTTTTTGTCTGAGTAAGAGTAGTTGAACTCTGGCCCTCTTAGCAATTTGGAAATCAATGTTGATACAAAGTGACAGAACTGTAGGCTACTCTTTGGTCTGAGTTTCCTGCCTGGATTATTCCTCTTCAGACTATGCTATAATGCTAGAAGTAAAATACTACTTTGCAACTAACTGCCATTATTCCCACTCCTGAATTTCCTCATTTCAATGTACACTAGGCCTATGCTTTCCCTTTCTCACTCTACCCTGAATCTGTGAACTAGGACTGGATAGTAGGTGACACAGCTGCCAGTTGGCATCTGTTCTTTTTGTAGTGTCTCAGTGCTGATCTGGATATATCTGGGTCTTTTTATTTTGGTATGCAGCCTCTCATTGAGTGCTGAAGTTCTCCATGCATATTCCTCCTGTAAACATGTTTCCTTCTCTCTATAGACATCTTAGTCTGTCTCCCTATGCTGACTTAGGCAGGGAAAAGATTCATTGTGACTTTTTCTGGATTCTTCCATTAAGATTTTATTTGGTGCCTTTTATAGATCTGTTTGATGGAATTGAAGATGGAAGCTCAGTTACACTGCTTCAGTATCTTCTGTCAATTTAACATCACCCTCTCCATATGAAGCTTTCAACTCTGTCCTCTTGCTTGTTTTGCCTCAGAAAATCTTCCTGTTCCAGCCTTTTCATTTTATAAAATGTTTCAATGACTTTTCCTTCTTTTTCTTCCTTTCTTCATTCATTCATTCATTCATTCATTCCTTTTTCTTTATTGATACCCCTTGATTTCATCATATTCAAAAATATGTCTTTTTTTCTGTACCTTGAGTCCATTAGCCCTCTGTCAAGAGAAAGGTAGCATGTTTCATTATCTGTCCTCTGGTGTTGTGGTTAGACATTGCTCTGATCAGTTTTTCCAAGTTTTTTATCTTTAAAATAATGTTGTGACTATATAAATTTTTCTCCTTGTTCTGCTTAAGTCTCTATAGTTCATATTATGAAATTAACAGCTTCTCAAGTTTTTAGGTTTCTCTGAAACATCCCTTTCATACATGTGTGTGCATAAGCAACTACCTCTGTTGCTTAAAAATGCTGACTCAAGTGTTTCTGTATAATACAACCTAAGCCAGAATGCTGAAAAAGACATCCAATGCATTCTCCCCATTGAGCAGACAAGCTTCTGCGTGCCATGAGGTTATAGCGGTATATGCAAAATGCAAAATGAATATATATATATATATATATATATATATATATATGGAGAGAGAGAGAGAGAGAGAGAGAGAGAGAGAGAGAGAGAGAGAGAGAGAGAGAGAATCTCAGTCTCAAAGGAGTATTTTAGACGATACACTTGGTCAATTTTATATTATAACAAAGTATGAATACCACTAGGCTGGGATTGCTGTATTTGAATTAAATAAACTTAGAATTAAAAAAAAATAAGTAGAAATAAATATAATGTATATCTGGAAGAAGGAAGACATAGCTTTTAACCCTATGTATAAAACCCTGCCAAAAGGGAGGTCAAGCTAGAATTGTCTCCCAAGGGCATTGACAAAGGCCCCTATTGCCTCAGTTATTAAAAATAAGCTTGGTTAAAACATTCCAGACAGTACAGTGAGATGTGAACCTGTGTTGTCAGGGAGACGAACAAGATGACCTAAAGGGCCTTTCCATCATTAGAACCTCTAGGATCTCCAGTTACATGAGTATTTTTTCTCACCATTTTCATTTATCAGATTTCAGTAAGAATTGGCAGTGTCAAAGCTCTAAAGCTTATCTCTGTGTTCATATGCTTGATACAACCTTTGAATAACAATTACCTTTTATGTTATATTTCAAAGGAGATTTGACAATTGCTTCAAATACTATTTGTTATATTAAAATGCTATATAAATAATATCAAAGCAAATATTATTTGCAAAGTGGCTGGCATATAGTAGATACTTAGTAAATGCTTATTGATTTAAAAAGCTGAACATAGTAACTGGTACATAGTAGGTATTTGATAAATGCTTATTCCTGCTCTTCTTCCCATTTCTCTAAGTGAATTAAAAAACTAAATAATGTGAATTTTAGATTTACTCCACCCTGTTTAGTCTTTAGAATTCTAGCAACCAGAAATGTATACACCCCCACTTAAGGATTAACTATGGGGGAGGATGGTCTATGATCCGGGTATGCTAGCAAGTGACAAATCAGAAATAATTGACTGACCCTCTGGGCTGTCCAAAGCCAATTTTAAGCCACCGTTGATATGTGTGAGACACAGGAAGTGATGCAAAGAACTGCCTTTATATTTTGCATCACTTCCTATGAGAGGGACTTTTGTGGTTCTTGGGCAGTAGAAGTTGGCTTGGAGGAGCTCCAACCTCAGTCTGCTTCCTTTAGACATCTCATGGTGAGTATAAGGCTTATTCCCCTTTCCCTGGCTTTCTGAAGGCACCAGCCTCCAAGGAGGTCCCTGATCTTGGAGGAGGCCTTGTTGATGGAAGCCAAGCTAGATTTAATCTTCTGGGAAGGCCACTGAGCTGAGACCTCTGAACTCCCCCTGTCTCAGACCAGGCAGGAGCAGATCTTCCCTTCCTCCTCTCTCTGCCTCATCCTTAATTTCTTTCTTTTATTTTAAATAAACCACCATAAAATTTCATTCTGACTTGAATATTTCATTGGGATTTAGAATTTAAATCCCTGGTGACCACTAAAAAATATATTCAGTCTTAACCTGGAAGTTTACCCTTAACAGTTGAGAAATTAACTATTTGAGCATTTCCAGTACAAGGTACCTTACAATATTTCTTTAAATGTCTATAATTAAATTACATTCTATGAAATGATGTCACACTCTTCTTATCATCATCATATCTGATAATCATTCATTGTTCTGAGTTTCTAGGCCACTGTTCTATAGTTCCACAGACATTTTTGGACTTCTGGGAATTTATTGCCTATCAAAAACACTGATCCAACTTGAGCTAATTATCAGCAATGTATAGAACTACAGATAAGAAATGAGATTAAATATTTGCATTCTATCCAGGCTGAGGGCTGATACATTAATGTAAACAAGTAAGGAGAGTTTTATGTTTAGATCAAATAGGTCTGGGGAAGCTTATTTCTTTCTGCCTGCTGAACCTTTTTTGGATAGCCCTGACCTCTTCTGTCTGATGCATTCACTACCTCTGTTGTTTAAAAATGCTGATCCAAGTGTTTCTGTAGAATACAACCTAAGGCAGAATGTTGAAAGACATCCAATGCATTCTCCCCATTTTGCAGACAAGCTTCTGGGTGCCATGTGGTTATAGCAGTATATGGGAAATGAATACATTATGAAGCACACTCACATCTAATGGTAGACGAAGTCATAAAGATTCATATTTCCAAAATGTAAATGTGTTAAATGTTCCATCATAAAAATGACGGAAAGCCCATGAGAACATCCCATTCAAATATAGAATTTAACCCCCCTGCCCTACTCTGGCATGACAATAAAACTGTAGTATTTCTCTGAATATTCCAGCACTTTTTGAAATATCTTTGCAGTCTCTTCTCTTTTGAAATTCATAGGCACTAGCACCTACTAATAACCAATGTAAAAATATTCATGATTTCTTAGCTTTCCCCACCCAACATTTTTCCTTAAAAATTCACATTATACATCATAAAGAGTTTTCGTTTCCTAGTTCTTTATAATCACTACCAGTTAGTTTATCAGAATTGCTGAAAGATAAACTTTCTCTAGGTCAGATTCACTGGCCAGTGTGAAATTTTGGTGCATCTAGCCTTCCACTTATTCTTTAAGGTCAACTTACTTTATAGTAATTTCAAAATACTAAACCAACATTTCAAAAATATCGATATTTATTTATTAGAGCATTGCTTCCCCTTCCTCCATAAACAAGCCAATAGTTTAGTTTCAATAGTAGGAGGTTCATGGAGAGGGAATTAAATATTTGTTTTTATACACAAGATTTAAGTTTGAAAGTTGTATTCACATGCCAGTGCTGCCTTTCAACTTCAGATGAAAAACAAGGAAACATTTCATTTTTTCTCTCTTAAAAAAAAAAAAAGCAAAGTTAACTGGTAAACCAAATGAACATGTAATGAATTTTCACATACTTCAATCTTATAAAAATAACCACTCCAGAAATGATCATTTTAACTATTTGTTAAGACTCATTTGCTTTTAATTGTTTTCTGCTGAATGATGAAAAGTAGAAAATAGGAAATACCATCTGCTAGTTCATATTTTCAAAAAATGATAAAAGAGTTGCCTATCACCCTCTCTTCAGAGAGCTGCCCTCAGCTTTTAAACATCTCCAGCTTCAGATTTGCACAGTCAGGAAAAGTATTGAAGATAAAAGGGGCACATTAAATTGTTTTTCTCATTTTCTATTTTGCAATACGAACATTACAACATAAGTATCCGATCTTAACAAAGCTATGCTAACATTTATTTATAAATGTGTGTATATAACTCAAATGTCAGCATGGCTTTGTACACTAAGTAGATATTTGCTTAGTTATACAAATGTGCAAATATATATAAGAAAGGAATTGTGCATATACTATATTTCTGCATATACTACTAAACAATTATTGATTAATTTTATTTCTACTTTTTGCATTCAGATATATAAAAATATAATCAATCAAAAATTGTTCAAAATTATATTCAAGAATTGACTAACATATGTTCTCCTCTCTCAACACTAAAAGTATATGTCAGACAATTAAAGACAAATTAATTTAAATAAATCTGAATTTCTCAAGGTTACAGTTCAAGTTGATCATTCTAATTAGAGTAAGCTGTGTGCCAGAGGACCAAGGTTTCAGCAAACCAGATAAAAGTACTTCAAATGAATTAAGGGGGAAAAGCAATTTCTATTTTTTTTTCCTTTTCATCTACTCTTATGTAAAAGTTAAAGTTAAATCTCAATGATAATATTATATTTTAAGAGATTTATTAATGATCATTAGAAATAAAGAAGATACAAAATAAGAACCATGTGCCCATGGCTGGTTAGCCATTTTTAGTCAACCCCACTCACCACCATCAATGCTGATTCTACATCAGACAGCAGGAGCCTCCAAAGCCCAAGCCCTTTATTCTCTGCCTACAGGAAGTATGTAATGACAGGAAGTCAGTGGGCTCTTAGGAAATGTAGTTCTTTTTTAGGGTTAACAGATTTTAAAATCATACATTCCCCCCGAGACCCATGGAATACTAGTCTCTCCAGTGGGTCTCATAAACATACCAACTTTGAAATTGCAATAGTTTGAGAATAAGAGGAAAAGAGAACAAGACCAATAATTACTAGGAGCATTGACAAAAAGCCAGTTAGGGGGCAGTCCTTTTTGCATAAGAGTATACATTCAAATTAAATGTTCAATCAACCTTCAGTTCAATCAACCATACCCAAAGTTCATTCTGGATCTTCTTGATGTAGCTTGTGGTGTGTGGAAGCATCTTCATGGTGCCTTCTAAGAAGAGTTCATTTTCTGAATTTGGAGAGGTAGAATGTTTCTTAACCTAAAATTACTCTCAATAGGAATTGAAAATTTGCAATTTAAAATAATAATAATATATTTCCCCCCTGAAGAGGGTGTTGAAAAACACAGGAATCACTTAGGGATTCATTGCTGAGTTATGAGGTATATGAATCAATTGGAAAGAGAAATAAAAATATTTTTAAAAATTCAAATTAAAAAAATAAGTTCTGGATGAAATATAGACTATTAGAGTCTTATGTGTAAAAATTCTAAGTAAAGGGAATACAAATCCGTAACAGGTCCTTGAATTGGGGCCCAATTAAAATGATTTAAGAAATTATGCATTTACCCAATCAGTAGCCAGACTATAGAAAGTTTGCCACACCATGAAATACAGAAAAGGGACTAGATTATAGGAACCAGGTAGGAGCCAAATTTGAGATACTTGGTAGAATGTGGGACAAGGAAGACCTGCCTTTAACACATGTTAAATAGCCACAATCTTGAACCCCAAACAAGTTCAAGTCTTCTTGTCATGGCTCAAAATTTTCATGAATCCCATTGGGATTGGTTGGTCTCTTTGACCTTGTGCTCAATTGGCACTATGCAGTTTAGCTTTGTGCTTCTTTGGCACTATGCAATGGCTCTTTTTATATTCTCTTGTCCTGGACTCAGAATCATTAAGCAAAGTCCCATAATTTTTTAAACAATCAATGGCATCATTTTTATAGACTAAAGCTTTTTGGGTATGCATTGACATTATAGCAAATATATTTTAAACTTATATTACTGCAAAATCAAAAAAGTTAAGTAAAACAAACTGAAATAGAATATTGCACATGCAAGAAAGAACAATAATAAAAGAGTATTAAAAATAAAAAATATAGCTTATAATAATTGACTCACAGTGTCAGCTAAGGAAATGTAGAATTCAAAAGTTTCTCACCAAAAAAATGAGATCCATTTCCTCTTCAAACCTGGCCATGATGCACTGTGAGTACAAATGATTTTCACAAAGTAACAGTTTTTTATAAAGAACAGTAGTACAGCATGAAATGCACATTCAAAAAGTGTCAATATCCCCAGAGTTATAATAGCCTATTTAATTATAATAGCAAATAAACTCACTATCATATTTCATATAAGTTGCTGTGTGACAAAAAAAAAAACAAACAACCCTATGAACTGATGGATATTTGTCACAATTTTTACAGACATAGCAACTCTTTCAACCTTGGCAAGTACATTTTTAAACAAAGTAAAACTTATTTGGGTCTAGAACATCAACCAAGAAATCTAGATAGTTCATATTTAGTGTTAACAGATTTTAAATCTTACACTTATAGTCATTTATTCTTTCAAATGTTTTTCTTACTGTCATTCTTTGACATTGCTGAGGTCTAGAGCAAATGCTCAAGTGTTCCCATGTATGACAGGAAAGATATCTCCCTATCTTGAAAATGACAAAATTCCCACAATATCTGAAAAGTGAAAGCCCATGTATTTAAAAATGAAGGTGAATGCCTTCGGAACATAGACTGCTAAAGGAATGTCATTCAGGGAAAGAACAAATGATGATGCTAATCAAGAAAAAAGTTCCACTGAAAATAGTGAGATCTGGTGGGTCAAATCAAATCAGTACCACTTCTCTGAGGAAAGTTAGTCTCCTCTTCTGATTTGTTAGTGGCCTGGAAAAGGCGAGATTGCTATTAAATGCTCTTGATAAGGTCTCTCTTGACAAGAGATTTCAAGTAAATAAGAATGATTGCATACTATGCCTATTCCTAGATTCAAAATGAGTTCTTGGTTAAGAGCACCTCATAACGTTGCATTTTTTACAACTCAAACTGGAAATCAATTGAATGTAGACTCTCAATCTAGCAGAGACATTATTTCAATTCAGGCACTGCTTTCGTTATTCAGAGAAACTCCTTTCTGTCTTCACTGTCAGTTCTCAATTATTCAATAGCTGTGACTATGAAGCAATTTCAGCACCTTGTCATATTTATAAAACAGGTCTTTGCATAGGAGAAGATGAAAAAAAAAGTGTTAGGTTGTGATCAGGGGAAAGCATGAAAAAAGAATTCCAAAGGGTTTAGCTTTTGTTAGTATTTTTATCAGCCTTAATCTAATGAGTTAATCTTAGAAAAATTAGGACAGTCTTTCTCTTAGCTCCCAATTTACCAAATGATACTCAATCCTCTATCACTTGAAAATCTGACATATAGACAGATCATTCATTCATTATTTCATTTGTTCCACAAATATAAGTATCTAGTGTGAGAGCCATGAACTGGGCTCTGAGGTAGATTGAGGATTTAGATAAAATGCAAGTAAGGAAGGGAAAAAATTATTCCTGTCACTTACACAATTGGTGGCATTACAGAATGTCTAGAATGTATTCAGGAGTTAGAAAGAAGTTTTAAGAAAGAGTTAAGGAGCTTTCTTATTATCTTACAAAAACGTGTGAAGCAACTTCTTAATTAACTTAAGAACCTTATAAGTCCCTGACTATTGGATGAACAACACTGAAACCACACAGAAAGTATTTTTGTATGTATGATTTTGAAACTTTGGCTGAGAGAATCAGTAATTTAGTAATGCCCCATGTTTTTGCAAGGTTTTATATATATATATGAATTTTCACTTAAAGATATACATATGTTATCTGAGTATATATGTACATGTTTGTGTCTACATTTATGTTTGTTTCTGTGTACCTACCTACTCACACACTCTCTCCATTTTTAGCAGTTGAATGGTTTGAATTCAAGAGTGGGAAAGAATGTAATGTGTAAAGCTAGGGACTTTCTGTTTAGAAACTCCTTTGGAGTAGGGGATTTTTTTTCTAACACTTCCCTCTCCTTAGTCACATAGCTTTGAATGCAAGATACTGGATTAGTAGAAGAAAAGGGATTTAATGGAGGGCAAAAATATTTTCTCCAGATAGACGTAAAAAAGAGAGAAAATCCCCGAAAGGAAATGTAGTTTCCTCAAGGAAAGTAACTGCTAGTAACAGAGAAGAGTCGGCTTATGGAAAGAAGTGGGATACCTCACCTATAATGATTCTACACTAAAAGAGAAGAGAGAAAAGTCTTTCAATTTCTGTAGTACCAAGAGTTATAAGTTGCCACTGACCCATGTATATTTTATATGTATGCCTTATTACCAAAATATTTTAAGTTTAAGTTCTCAAGGACACCACATCTTTGTGGAAGAACGCGCTCCAGATTTCCGGGGGGGAGAGGGGGGTGTCCCACTTCCGAGCAGGCGCAATAAGCCCCTGAGTCACATGAGGCGGCCCTGTCACCCTCACAGGTGGGCGTTTGGTCTTGGCCAGCCAGTTGGTTTTCTTTCATTTCTTGTATTCCTCTTCTCCTTTATCACCAGTGCCACTCAGCAGCGGCAATTTCGCAGTAAGAACTGCCCATGATGAAACAATAAAGACAGGAAACTGAGTTTCTACCCAGGTTTTTTGGGGAAATGTTTTGTAGCTATTGTTTTAAATCTGCTGAGTCTACTGTCTAATTGTTTTTTTGTTTTTCCATTTATAATATTTTCCATGTTTCCATGATTCATGATTGCCCCCTCTTCCCTTCCCCCTCCCCAGGGCCGACAAGCACCCCTGGGTTATACATATATCAGTGTTCAAAACCTATTTCCATATGATTCATGTTTGCAGTAGAGAAATCTTTTAACATCAAAACCCCAATCATATCTCTATCAAACTGTCATCAATGGTATGTTTTTTTTCCTGTGTTTCTGCTCCCACAGTTCTTTCTCTGGATGTGTATAGCATTCTTTCTCCTAAATTCTTCTGGATTGTCCGGGGTCTTTGCATTACTGCCAGCAAAAAAGTCTATTACATTCAATTGTGAACTGGCTAATTGTTAATGGGAAGTATGTAGATTGAATTTTCTGATCCACAGCAATATGATTAGCTACCTATAGTACAAGTTTGGGAGGATCTCAAAGAAGGTGATATACATGTTTCCTTAATGAAATATATAATCTAGTGGGCATTTAAAGCACAAATTCAACATTCATTCATTAGTATATTAATGTACTATGTTTTAGTGTTTTTTTTCACAGCAGGCAGAATCAGAGGAATATCTTTTTTGTGGGCCATGGTGAAATTACCTTGGAAATGGACAGGTTTTTTGTTTTTTTTTTCCTCTTGCTTCATGGTAAAGGACATACATTGGAAAGCCATCTCAAAGCAAAGACCAGAACAATGTGCACACTGTGTACTTCTTACAAAAGATGGGGGGTGGGGGGTGGAAACTACCTTGAACAAGTTCACATTAAACCCCACTGACTGGATGTCATCCTTCATCTTTCAGAGAGTTCCCTGTTGCAGGGAATAAATCAAGAGTCATTGTGACATCCCTGTAAACTGCATTTTCCTCATTAAGAAACCAGAGCAAAGGTACAGTTTTATGAAAGTGCTCCTATCCAGAAAATCAGAGATTCTCCTGATTATTCCTATTTTAATTGGTTCACTATGGCCAAATAATTAATCACTGGTGACTTGTCTATTTGAGATATACTCTGTTCTTAGATAGGTTGGTTATTGGATTGAAGACAATTTACTGCTTTTTGCTTTTAATTCTTTCAAGAGTGAGAGAAATTATTAGAATTTGCAATCTATTAGAGAGGCCACTAAAACTCAGAAAAGATCTCTGTTCCTCAGAAAAGGCTGAAAATAAGGAAAAAGTAAAATGTGAAAGGAAAGTAAGTGTGACAACTGAGTGAAGGAGAAAATGGGGAAGAGGAAGTGAGAGGATAATCCTGAACTGCTGCACACACTTGCATGGAATTTATATTCAACAAACAAATACTATGCCTCATTGTCATCATTCAAATTTCAGTGATTCCATTGTCAACATGGAATCTAGAAACCCCAAACTTGTGGCCTAGTGGGACCTGGTGAAACCCAGGTTTCAGGACTAGCTTGTAGGTTGGAGACCCCAAAGTGAATCCTTCCTGAAGGGAATTCAAGGCTAGTGGTTTCAGACAAAGTGGTGGACCCTCAGCAGAATGACAATTCTAGTTGGGTGGAACTAAGCATATGCTAAAGACCCCTTTTGTTTTAGATAGTCTCTCCTATAGTATCAGAGACCTTTTCCCAAGAAGAGCCACATCTGGGCAGGGACCACCCATTTAGTATTCATTTTAAGTAGCCCTTTCTCTTACACCCTAGCCTCTAGCTATGATTCCTTTCCCAAGCTTGATGGTATCCCCTCAGTGTAGTTTGAACACTCCCATTTTCTTTGTAGCTATAATAATGTCAATCATCTTTCCCTGCCCCTGGATTTCCCCAAATGGTATATAGGTCCCCCAAATTCTTTTGTCCCTTGGAATTGTCCAATCTGGTGTGGTTGGCTTTCCCAGGGTTCACTGTCCAGAGTGGCCAGAGTTCAATCTTCAGACTCTGTGCAGTCCTGTGGCACGCAGCTCTGTGTCAAGGCCTATTATTGCATTGAACCCCTTTCGCTTGATTAAAGAGTGATTTTTGACTATTTAATAGTTCTGTGTTTTTTCCTAATCAACACCAATATGCAACCTAGCAAATTTTAACTCTTGGCAAAGTATGTCATACAAATAAAAAATATTTTACTTTATATAATAAAAAAGATAGAGCTGTTTTTTTTCTGAATTTTTTTTATAAAATATTTTTGACCTAGGATTTTTTTTAATTTGAAGACTAAGTAAAGATTGGGAATATATATTTTAAAATGTGGTTGCCTGCAGCCACAAATTAATGTATTTGTGGGTGGACACCTGAGAAGGAGAAATGGAAACTGAGGGAAAATGGGTGAGGGGGACAGAGAGAGACAGGGAACATAATAAAGAAATAAAGACTCAGAGACAAAGAGTTAAAAACATAGGCTCCATCATGCTCCTTTGCTGATGGTGTTGAGAAAGAGCAGCATGTGCCCCCAGTCTTTTATTGGAGAATTTAGAAATGTGGAGTGGGAGGTATTTAATAAACATGTGACATGGTATAGGATTTAACATTGGCTCAATTGACAACCACATGATCAAAGAGGATGTTAATGAAATATGTGGCCTGGTATGGAATGTGGTCTAATAAGGTGAGAGCTAGGACCCTGTGGCAACTGGTGTCCTGCTCAGGAATTCTTTCTCCTTTGGCCAGTAGATTTGGAAATACAATGATCAAGAAATAATGTGACCATGAGTCTGGTACATCAGCACATAGGTTACAATATTAATATATCAATAATACTTTCAACATGGGATGCTATATAAAAATTATATTTTATTTTGTAAAATATTTGTAGGCCACTGAAATTTTTGTAATCAAAGGAAACTAAATATTTTTAAATATGCTTTTCCATCAAAGAATTAAATTATAATCAAAATCTGCAAATTTTAACTTTCTTGATCAAAAGACATTTTTAAAAACAACAGATTTAAAGAAATTGTGATGGCAAATAAGACTACGTTGTCACATTATCAAAGCAGAGAACTAAATGTTAATAGAGTTAGAAATATTTGGAAATGCTTAGATCAATTGACATGTTTGCAAGCCCTTACTCAGAAATGTGTGTACACTGAACTAGATTGATATAAAAAAAGATAAATACACAGGCATAGTATATACCCACATACATGTATGTGTGTGTATATAATTTAAGGATTCTTTAAAAATATAAGTATGTTCTCTTAATATACAGTTTGATTTATTAGCATTTATTTTGCTACTTGATAGAATTAATCATATCAGTGTCATTTTGTTTAAAAATAATTTAATAAAAATAAGGAAAAAGAAAGAGTAAATCAAATCATTGAAAAAGACAAAAATATGTGAAACATTTTTGGGCCCTGGTATTTTGTTCCATTTTCTTTTCCTTCCAATTGATCTTTGTCCTTTGGAAGATACTTTGAACATCTAAGGTGACCCCCAATCCCCATGAAAATTGCACCAGAGCTGCCCCAGTGATATTGTTTGGAGATGAATCCTGGAAGACTTGAACTTCTGAGGGCATAACATTACAACTAGCCCAGAAGACAATGATGCATATGGTGCTTAGAAATAGCCTGTAGCATATTTTCAGAGATGATCTGTGATCAGAAGTAGAATAGGTATATTGTTAAAGAAATGTATGTTCAATGTTCAGAAAAAGTGATGGATAGGCCACTTAGAGAAATTGAAAAATTGTAAAATGACAGTCAAAATGCTCCACAGGTACCCTCAAAATATAAGATAATTAATAAGACCTCCAATGAGTTGTGTACACAGATCAAAGGATTATTTATATAGATCTTGGAAGGGGCCTTAGGAGTTGTCTCTTTATCATTTCATAGAAGAGGAAATTGAAGACCAGAAAAATTAAGGGACTTGCTTAGCGTCAGAGAGATTTGAACTCAGGCCTTCCTGACTCCAAGTCCTTTCTACCTATTATTTCGGTCTTCTTTAGATGACTTATGAGAAAATGGAAATGAATCAAAAGGGTTAAGAATGAACATCCTACATGCCACTGTATTATAAAACTTCAGAACAAAGTTCTGAGAGTCCTAAGTTAGGAAATTCTTTTCAAGTGGTCTTGGAGATGTCAAGTATGGAATAAGTTCAGGGAAAGATTTATGGTGGGAATTGTATTTAAATTGGTCTAAAATAAGGTAGGAATTTAGCAGGAAATAAGGGGAAGTGAGGGTGTTGAAGGCAGTGGAAATAGTATTAGAAAAAGCTTGAAGTCTGGAAAGTGCAAAGCTACAAAGAGTTCAGTTTGACTGAGGTATACTTAGTAGAGAGGGGTTGCATTGTATAAGTTGGGGAAGGAGACTAAAAAGTGTATCCCAAAAGTCTTAGTATGACTTTAGCCTAATCACTTAAAATTATACTAAGATTTATGAGATACTCTTTTTAAATCTACAAATGTCTTGTGATGAAGTCTGAGATTTTCTTAATAGATAAGAGAGTAATGCAGATTTTTTAATGGATGTGTGATATGATTAGATTTATGCATAAGAAAAACTAATCTAGCAGTAATATGAAGGTTATATCCAAGGGAAGAGAGGATGAGGATTCATACTTTTCTAAGATAATTATGTTTTTGTCTTTATTCTAATTCTTGGTGTTAATATTTAAAGTCTGAGAAAGTCAGTGGTCAGATGCTGCTCATTCACTTTTGTTTAGATAGAATCATAGGTTTAGAGTTGGAAGAAGCCTTAAAAGTCACTCTCTCTAAACTCCTCAATTTATAGAATAGAGAAATTGAGCACCAAAGACATTTAGTGTCTTGTCTAGGTGTCTTGTCAGATGAATCTGAGGCTGGAAGGCAGATTTCTTTATATCAAATTCTATCTCAAACCTCAAATAAATAAGCAAATCATTCTTTTCTGCTTATCATTCCATCTTTTGAATGCATAATGAGAATGGTGTGATCAGTGTATGGCACAGCATGGAAAAGACACACACCAAGTGTATTAGGTGGTTATTTTAGTAAGGTGGTATATGGTAATAGGGGGGTGCTGAGCAAGCACACTGAGCAATATGGTGGTGAAGAGTCAGACCCCATCTCCCTCCTCCCCTTGTAAAGATTAAAATTTAGGGGAGAGGGGGAGACTGAGGCAGGTAGAAATTAGTTTCTCTCTGCAAGGAATATATATTTTTTAGAGGTTTATTAAAGGTTAAAGATTAAGAATATACAAGTAAGAAACATGTGCCTAGGCCAGAGGCCTAGACAAAATAACCTCACATCATGGAAGAGACGCCTCTGCTCCAAACGGGGAAGTCCAAAAAAAGGCCAAACCCTTCAAAAGCCTTTGCTTAAATATCTTCTCGATCTCGGCCCAGGTGAGATTACAAGGCATTCTGGGGAAGTGGAGCAAAGGCTCATGGGGATTGTAGTCCTGTATTCGAGTCTATTTTTTACATCCCCCCCCCCCGTGTGATCATTTGTGGAAAATTAATTTTTCCCCAAAAGGATCATAAAAACATAATAAACTTAAAAGATTACAATAGTGTGAGGATAAGAGAAAAAAGAATAAAACCAATAATTTCTGAACACATTGACAAAAAGCCGTTAGGGGGCAGTCCCCTTTGGCATGAAAGTATACATACAAATAAATGTTCAATCAACCACACCCAAAGTTCAATTTTGTGCAACTTGTGGTCTGGAGGCTTCTTCATGATGGCTTCTCCAACAGTTCAGTTTCTGAATTCAGAGAGGTAGCATCTTCTTCACCTAAAATTCTTCTCAAAAGGAATTTAAACTTTGCAATTTAAATAATGATTTTTTTTTACATTCCCCCGTGTTGTGGGTGATTGAAAGATTCAGAATCAGTTAGGGATGCATGGCTGAGGTATGAGGTATATGAATCAATTGGCAAGAGATATTAAAAAGACACCAGAAAATCCAAAAGAAAAGAAAAATTTCTGGATGAAAATATAGACTATCAAAGTCTTATGTGTAAAAATTCCAAGTAGAAGAAAAATAAATCTATAACAGGTCCTTGAATCAGGGCCCAATTAAAATGATCTAAGTAATGATGCATTTACCCAATCAGCGCCAGGACTACAGAAAGGTACCACACTATGAGAGGCAGAAAAGGGGACCAGAGTATATAAGCCAAGGTTCCGGGAGCCAAGTTTGAGGTACTTGGTAGAATGTGGAACAAGGAAGACCTGCTTTTAACACATGTTAAACAGCTGCAACCTCGAACCCCAAACAAGTTCAAGTCCTCTTTGTCTAGGCTCAAAGTGACGTCAATTTCTCCAGGATTGGTTGGTCTCTTTGACCTTATGCTCTATTGGCACTATGCAGTGGCTCTTTTGTGTATATCTTGTCCTAGAATCAGACAGAATCATTAAGCAAAGTCCCATAATTTATTTAAATAATTAGTGGCATAATTTTCATAGTCACAAGCTTTTTAGGGCATGCATTAGAAAATGTATCTTAAATTTGTAGCACTGAAAATCAAAAGGTTAAAGAAAATCTTAATACTGGTGACATGTGCTTCAAATATAAAAAGGAAAGAAAAAATAATTAAAAAAACTGAAAAAGTATATTGCACATGCAAGAAAAATATAACAATAAAAGAGCTTTAAAAAATTCAAAAATATAGCTTATAACCATTGACACTCTGTGTCAGTTAAGAAAATATAAAATACAAGGCTTTCTCACCAAAAAAATGAGATCCATTTCCTCTTTGTATCTGGCCATGATCACTGTGAGTAGAAGGCAAATGAATTGAACAAGGTTAACAATTTTTTTCATCTTTAAAAATACAGTAGTACAAATATGTAGATATCAAAATCCCCAAAATTCTCAATAGCCCAATTAATTACAATAGCAAACACACTTTCATATTTCACATAAGTTGCTGTGTGACATTTTTAAAACCTATGAATTGATGGACATTTGTCACAAGTTTTACAAACATAGAAATCCTTCAACCTTGGTATTTAAACATATATTTTTTTTTAAACAAAGTAAAACTCATCTTGGGTTTAGAACATAATCAAGAAATCTATATATCATCCTGGTAGAAGTAAAATAGTGAGCTGAAGAGCATAAATAAAGGGGTGCTCCTTGTTCTTGGAGGCTTTTCCCAAGGGTACAAATGCCCTGAAATTAACTGCCCAACTTCCATTCACATGTGGGAAGGTTGGGGGTTATAAAATACATTTCACTTCAGCTACTAGAATGGGCCTTACCTCATGGTAGGGGCAGGCAAAAATAACCAGACTGTTAAAAAAAAATTCCAAAATCATATTTAAAAAACCCTTAAAATCAAATCATTTGAGGTATTTAGCACATTAAATTTTCCAAAGGTTGTTAATACAATTATAACCAGTTCTGAAGTCCATCTATCCTCAGCAAAATAGAAAAAAGCTGTTTTTTCATATATGGGCTTATTCACAATAATATTTTTTTAACACAGTTATAGGGGGAAAACAACAGAATTTCAAAACTCAGTACATTCAAAATACATTCAATCAACCTTCAGTTCACAGAATAATATTCAATCCAGTAATATATGAACTTAAAATCACAAAGTTATATCTTAAACAAAAAATGCAATAGAATACAGATAATTTTATAAACCATTGGAGTCTGAAATGCCTTAGAATATAGCCTTTAGTCTCTTCAAAGTTCCTTGGGGTTTTTTTTTGTTTGTTTGTTTTTATTTATCCATTTAAATGTCTATTGTCCGAAGGTAGAGTAGTAAAGGCTAGGCTAAGGGGTTCAAGGGATCCGTCCAGGGCCCCATAGCTGGGACAAATCGGAGGCCAGACTTTAACTAGAGACCTCCCGTCTCTGGGCTTGGCTTCCAGTTCGCTGGGCCACCCATTTTCCTCCCCAAAGTTAAAGTTGAATCTTTGGGCTGAGTCTGCTCCCAGACAGGCAGGTAAAATCAATGAAACTGCCAGAAGAGTCAAAAATCCTTTTAAACAGCCCATTGCTATTAAGTTTCTGTTTGAAAAGATCTGTTTCTTCTCTTTAGTCTTTTCTGTCTTTCCCCTCTCTGATACCCCAGTGGCCAATACCCCCAGCCACGTGGAGGCTTAGCCTAAGGGAAAATCTCCTTTCCCTCTGGTCTCTCCCCTCCGCCCATGTGGCCAATACTGTTACCAGCTGGTCGCAATGAGTCCTGAGCGATCTGCTCCAAGGATCTGGGTGATGAGCCGGCTGGGTCGGGCTCCTGGGTCTGGGGGCAGGCAGCGGGCCGGTGAGAGGCCAGGAGCAGGAGCGGCTGCGGGGGTGGTCAAGGCCGGGACCAGGTACCAGGTGAGGATGATCAGGGCTGCAGGCTGCAGGCAGGAAGCGGCGGGGCCGAGCCAGGTGGGGTGGGCAGCAGGTCCGGAGCTCGTAGCAGCTTTGTGAGGGAAGAAAACCTTGGCCAGAGAGTTATGGCTCAAAAAAATTTCTAGGTACTAGATATTAAAACTGAATTTAAGATCAGAAAAGAAATCAGAAGACTGAAAGTTCTTTTTCCCGTAGTGGTTAGCCAAACTGTAAAGATTAAAATTTAGGGGAGAGGGGGAGACTGAGGCAGGTAGAAATTAGTTTCTCTCTGCAAGGAATATATATTTTTTAGAGGTTTATTAAAGGTTAAAGATTAAGAATATACAAGTAAGAAACATGTGCCTAGGCCAGAGGCCTAGACAAAATAACCTCACATCATGGAAGAGACGCCTCTGCTCCAAACGGGGAAGTCCAAAAAAAGGCCAAACCCTTCAAAAGCCTTTGCTTAAATATCTTCTCGATCTCGGCCCAGGTGAGATTACAAGGCATTCTGGGGAAGTGGAGCAAAGGCTCATGGGGATTGTAGTCCTGTATTCGAGTCTATTTTTTACACCCTCCACCAACTTCCATTGGAGTGAACCTGGGATTCAGACTGAGTAAGTTGACTGGAAATCTGACAGATAACTTACTCTCTAAATTTGTTAGAAACGGGGTTTATTTTTAAGGAAGGATGGGAAAAGGAGGTTGAATAGGAGAGAGGGTTAGGATTTCCTTAATCTAGAATAAATCTTAAATTGAATAACTAAATTATATAGTCTTATAAAAAGGATGTTCTTAACAGCTTTGAAGGGGTCTTCAGTCAAACTCCAATATCTCAGAGAAGAAATTAGTGACCAAAAGGCAGAGGAAAATCCCCAGCTCTTTCTCCCAGTGCTCTCAGGAAATAGAATCAGCCAGAAGCAGTTTGTGTGTTCCTGTTTTAATTGCCTTCTCCAGGTCACTCTCTCCCCTGGAACTTTTCCTTGATAGACTCCAAGCTTCCATTCATTGCATCTTTTCTCCTAGTTTTCTGCAGTTTTATTCTCCTACAATGTATTACTCTTTTATACAAGGAAACAAAATTAATTTAATGAAAATAGTTGGATTGACAAAAATAACAGATTTAAACATGAATATTCCATCCAATGATACAGATCCTAATTCACATATGCCTTATCATTATCTGTGATTATCTATACTTTTGGATATGTTATTTTACTATATTCATTTTGAAGTAAACAATTCTGAAAGAAATTGCATTAAAAAATAAAAAGCTAAGTTAACTTTATAGTACTGTTTTCTCTCCCTTTGCTCCTGCCCCTATACTCAGTGTTCATAGGCCTTCCACTTCTACCCTCCACCAAAAAAAAAAAAATTTTTTTTAAATTTCTCTAAGTGAAATTAGAAGAAAGGATGTCAAGAGAGATCACCACTGCTTCAGGATGGGGGTTCTGGCTTGAAATGTCAACACCCTCAGGGAAGTTCTTTGTCTGGCTCTTCCCATCCACCCACATGTTTTATCCCCGCCCCCTTTCCTAGAGGCTTTGTTAGGTGTGTATGTCCCTGACCCCTGTGTGTCACCTCTCCTCTCTGTTTCGTCCTCTCAGTTCTTACCCAGGTCCCAAGGTGACTGATCTTTTGTTCTCCTCCTCTTCATCTCCCTTCTCCATGCTTATTCCCCCTACTGACGGGTCTTTCAATCCTATGGTGGTCCTTTCTCTTTATGAGCCCTTCCTGCTGTTTTCCTTCCCTTCTTCACCTAAGTGGGAAAATTCACATTCTATAAAAATCACTTTTCTAATAGTCAGTGAACTGGTCCACTTTCTTAATACAAAAACTATAATGATTAGATAGACAGATAGACAAGATCGAACCATAGATAGTGACAGACAGACAGACAGACAGATAGATAGATAGATAGGTAGATAGATAGATGAATGGATAGATAGATGGATAGATAGATGATATATGGATAGATAGATAATAGACAAATAGATAATAGATGAATAGATAGATAATATATAGATGATAGATATATAGATACATATTGAAAATGAGGGGTTCAGTCTTTCAGAATAGAGAGAAGAAAAGAGGAGACCCTCCTTCTCAAAGCGGGGTTCAGGGGAAATAGCAGATGGCTAGGGTTGGCTCAGAGAGAGGAGAGGGGTTTTGAAGATTTTCCCCCTTCTGCCTTCCCTCCTTAGCAACGGCTGCTCTCCCAAATTTGCTCTTGTCCCTCTTGTCCCCCCTCCACTACTTGAGATCAAAGGGTCTCCCCTTGATCTGTTCACTCACAATTGATTCACAGTTTGGGGAAAAGATAACTATCTTAAAGTCAACTCAATCAGGATAATACAAAGGAATAACTGGCAAAGAAAGAATGGGAAAGCAAAGTGGTAAAAAGGGGGTCCCTATCTCTATCTAAAACCCTTTTCCCTCCCTCCTTGAATTGGGGGGTGGGGGGACTCAGGCTTTGGCAGCCTGATCCGCCTGAGAGAAAATCAGGTTGACTCATGTTGAGTTTGGTCCCTTGGCCACAGTTCAGACCCAGGGCAACAGGAGCTGAGATAAAGACTGACAGGGATTTAAAATGCCTTTTTCAAGTTTCTTTTCAATAGTCTTTTCCAATTTGGAAATGTTGGGGGGAAGGATTTCCAGCCACAAGCAGGGAAAGTGGGTAAACCTCTGGAGAAAGTCTTATTTAACCTTCCTTCTTTGTCTTCTCTAGACTGAGAGAGACTAACTCCTCTCCCAGCCAGAATCTTCTCCTCTTCAAGATTCCAAACTCCTGGGGCCCCTCCCCCATTTAGGTGATCAGTCCACACACATTCATCAGCCTGGCACTTTTCTTATGTGCTAGCCTCTGTCACAAATTCTCCATTTCCTATTGTTCAAGTGGTGCCACCCTGGCCCACGCCAGTAACTGACCTTCTCTGTCTATTCTAATCTATCTATGTTAGTTAGTTAGTTGCTCCCATCTAACCTCCCCCTTCCCAAAATAATAAATCTTATCCTAACCCGTCTATTTGCTAATCTAAGGTCCTACTTTATGCTAAGACTGAATTGTGGGAAGAGTGTTAGGATTATATGCTAACAAAATTTTTACAATATAACAATTTCTTAATACAAAGGTCATTCCTTTTGTAATCAATATAAAATTTAACAGGTAAAATTGAACTATCCTATGCATTATGTAATACTAGTTCCAATGTAACAATTCATAACAATTATATGCATATATATTAACTTGTATCTAATGAAAGCTGATTTATTCTGTCCCTATGCTACCTCTCTAGTCACAACATTCCCTTTTCCACTCTAAACTACGCTGTCCCTGCTAATGGTTAGTGTGTTAACTCTTTCCTTTCTATCTATATTAGTGGATTAGCTCATTAATATGCTATCTATGTATATGTCTGGGTTTTTGACACATTTACATATGTTACATGTTATTTATACGTACATCTCTCTCTATATATATCTATATATCTATATATTTATACACACACATCCTCTGGTACTAGGGATCTATTTACAGATATACAGTTTATGGACTGTCCTTTAGTTATGGTACAGCCCTTAATGTCAATGTGAAATTTGTTCATGTTCTAGATATGTCTGGTTGGATGCATACTTACTCCTGTTCAAGAAATCCTCTTCTCATGTTGCCTGAAGATTTATCCTTCATTCTTCCTGTATTGATTCTAATGTATATGAAGATACAATTCCCTACATGTGAAATTAATGTGATCTGTGATTAATCTTATGTGACCCATTTTCCTAAAGTTCATTCCCCATAATGCCTTTGATTCAAAGTTCTTTCCAGGTGTCAGTGTTGTCTTCCTTCCTTTGGTGTTGCTTGAAGTTTGTCACCAGTCCTATGTCTTTGCCTTTACAGGATAAATACTTGCCAGTTGTCTCACCTTAAAAGAGAATCTCAGGTATCTGTAACTGCAAGATCATGTGTGTGTGTGTAAGATTAATGTGTGTGTGCATGTAAAAGTGGATATGTTGATGCATGTGAGTGAAACTTTATATAGGATGTTTGTGCTATCTTCATGTGTGCAAGTGAGATTTTTTAATGTAATGAATGTAGGTATTTTTCTTAATGTGTGATCATAAAGCAATTATTATATTTTTATGTGGTTGATTGTAGAGTTTAATGATATTTTAGTCTAGGCTTGAGATGGAGATTTGTATATATGTTCACTATCTGTGTTGGGCATTATTCTGTTTCACTTTCATGCAATAATTTTTGTTTAGGTAAGATGCTCCAATAGCATCTTGTATGTGTCCTATCTCCAGTTACTAGAGTCTTTGGTCTTGTCTTAATTTGGCAGTCAGAGTTTGTCATTATAGCTTAGGGGTTTTCTTGATTTGATTAAGGTTTTTTTTTTTTTTTTTTTGTGGATCATGTGTCAGATCTTAATGCCTAGTACCAATCTGGGTTCTTATAAGGTTTTGTGTTGTTTGCTATCCTATATAACTCAAACCAGTCCTGGTACCACGTCTTCTCAATAGATGGTACTGGTTGTGTCATGGGATGCTCAAGGTTGGATAAAGCAGATGTGATAATAGCATTTCATTGCCTAGCTCTTCTTCAGTTTGTTCTCTATCATATTACATCCAATTCAGTGTCACTATCCCCTAAGTCATATTTATTACAAATTCTTCATAACTACTGACTCCTGCAATATGCAGTATTTCCTCTACTGATAAAGGATTCCCTATATTTTCAATTGATTCTTCAGACTCAGAATCAGAAAAGATTTTTTGTTCTGAATTCAGGTGGTCACTATGCCAATTTGTGTCCCACTAATCTAAATCTTTGTGAACTTTATCATAGAGCTTGATATACTCATAGGGTTCCTGTTCTTCATCACTGTTTTGGTCAACTATCATTGGACCATTTGGTATTGTATCATCTGGGTCTGAGTCTGACACTTGGTCACTGATTTCTGTACTCTCCATGTCTTTCACTAGCTTTCGTTCAGTGACATGTAATTCTGTGTCAGGTGTTGTTAAATCTGTCATAATATAGTTAGATGATAGATAGATAGATAGATAGATAGATAGATAGATAGATAGATAGATAGATAGATTGATTGATAGATGATAGATGATAGAAAGATGGATGGATGGATGGATATATAAATGATAGATGGATAGACAGAAAAATGGATGGATGGATAGATATATGATAGATGGATAGATAGATGAATCGATAGATGATAGATGGATGGATGGATAGATAGATGAATGGATAGATAGATGATGGAGAGATAGATGGATGGATAGATAAATAAATAGATAGATGGCTGGATGGCTAGATAGATAGATAGATAGATTGTGATATTGAAATCACCTTAAAAGACTGATATATATTAATTTAAGGTCACCAAGGAATTCAGCTATGTAATTCCTAAATGAAACACTCAAGTCAGCTGACAATTTTTTTATGGTGTTTTAATTAAAAACAGGAGGAAGAAAGTATTAGAGGGAGAGAGAGAGAGAGAGAGAGAGAGAGAGAGAAAGAGGAGAAAAGAGGGCTTAAAATACCCACTCTGCTCAGGCTGGGCCAAAGTGGGCCCAAGGCCCTGGATAGTCCCTATCATGTGACCAAACTGGAGAAAACAGTCCGAGGGCTCCTCTAGTTTCAAGCACCAGCCTCTAAATGACTCTCTCCCTCCTCACAGGAAGTCACAAGAACTCCTGAGGCTGTCTTCTACCTCACTTCCTGTGTCTCACATGTGCCAATGGTGGCTCTAGCTTGACCTAGGACAGCCCAGAGGTCTGTCCTTTTTGCACATGTCTGTTGAAGGCCATATTCTCAAGTAATTAAATCTTGAGTTTTGCTGCAGCCCTTCCTAATCTTGTTACCCTGAGTAGTTGGAGATTGTAGCTTCCAAGACCTGATTCTGTTACTCAAAGTATCTCTATTGTTATATCAGGAAATAGCTAAATCCCATCTTCTAAAGAAATGTCTGAATAGGTTTGAGTAGTTTTGAAATTCACAAGATGAATGGGGAAATTGACTTTGATGGGAAAAAGAAGTAGGGGAAAGGAACAGACATTAAGTACCTACTATGTGCTAGGAACTGTGTTGTGTTTTATAAATATTATGCCCTCTATGGTCCCTTCCAGCTCTGAATCTGTGATCAGATGATTCTATTTTTATATAATAGGAATCACATCATTCTGTGACACATTCTGCTGCCAGTATGGAAGCCTAGCTATGGTCAGGGACTCTCATCATTAGTAGACTGACCACTAGGTTATGAAATGTTTGGCTACACAACACAGGAATCAAAGGAAAATTTCAAGTGATTCTCAATCCTAAAGTAGATATAGTATCATATCCCTAGTTGTATGACTTGGGATTCTGAATTCAGAATATATCCTAAAATGTCACTCTGTGTGAGGAAGTATGATAAGATACAAAATAAATTTCATAGATTGCTCTTCTTTTAAGGAGCTTATTAAATTATTAAAAAAGAAAAGTTTAACACATGTAAAAATAAAATTCTAAGTTACAAGGCTGTGTTGGGTGCTATTTTGAATAATAATACAAGACAGCAATAAAAGGAAAGAACTTATGAAAATAATCATTATTATTAAATATATGTTATTGTAGAGAAATATTTCTCTGCAATATGGACAGTTTAGAGGAAATCAAGATCCCTGTATACTGATGAGATTAAAGGTTTCATGGCTAAGATGAAAGTTGAGAGTGACTTTGAAGGATGGGTAGGATATATATAAATGGAGAAGTACAAGAAAGCCCCTTCAGGGAGGAGGAAGGGGATGAGAATAAGTGCAGAGACAAACAATATTGTTCATAAAATTGGGGCAATAGTGAATGGGTGAATTTGCCTGTATGCCAGGGCTCACATAGGAAAGTAGGGGAGATTAAATTGGAAAGGTAAATTATCCTATTTGAACCCAGCTTATGGACATTTAATACTAATGGGTTAATTTAAGAGAGGAGATAGTAGAAATATTTCAGACTCTGAGCAGTGCCATGAATGTGCAGTGGCTAGTGGATCAGTAGTTAGTAAACAGGTTTGACCAAATATTGGCATATTGGCTTGGGAAGCACATGGATTAAATGTAGTAATATTTACTACAAAGCATTTAGCACAATGCCTGGCACATAGCAGGCATTTACAAAATGCTTGCCCATTGCCTTGTACTTGGAAAAGACTGGAGGCCGAGTTATACCTTTATGTTAACTTCACATACATAGCCACACATTCTATCTGAACATTTTTCTCCCTTAGAAGTTAGGCACAGTATTTTGAACCCAAATGAGAGATTAATACTTAACATATATGCATATACACATATTTGTATAATACACACTCACATATATGTATATTATATAATCCATGAAGGGGATTTATATAATTCAATCATTTGCAATTCTTCGAAAGCTTTCCTTACAACAAATTTCTGGAGTAGTCAGAGAAAGAATTATTATTCACTTTATAGATGAAGAAACTGAGCGCCAAAGAATCAAGACCACAAAGCTAATGTTATGAATAAAAGTTAATATTGGAGGCTTTATACTACATTTATAATTAAAGAGAAAGGAAGATAGAAATAAGGTTTCTAGCCTTTCTAACTTAAAGTAAGATCAGATCCCAGATTCCAGCCTGGTGAGGCTCCCTTCATTCTGCTGCTTGCCAGAGATGACAAGCTAGATAAGAACCACCAGGACAGCTTGAGAGAAAGCAAGACCAGAGAGAGGGGCCAGAGTCAAGAGAGCAACAGAGCTTCCCAAGCTGACTTTTCAAACCTCCTCTATGCTCCTTCTCCAAATCCTTTGATTGGCCAATGGCCTTCAAAGTCATATTTCCTGGACACCAGGGGGTTGTGTGCTGGCAGACGCCTGACTCTATGACTCCAATGGTGAGTCTTTCTGAGGTTCAAGTTCCCCCAGATATTTAATTCACACAGTAATAAATGAACTGAAAGTAAACACACATATAATCTCATGTATACATATCTGCTCTCAGCTCCAGGTTTCTTTCCAGTACTCTATAGTGTTTATCTATGATCTATAAAAAACTGTGATGAAAAGGTAACCAGATATTTTCTACCTGGAAAACATATGTACCTAGTCCCATGTATGTAATATGAGGAGGCAGCAAGACTCTGTGAAGAGAGAAACAAGTTCTGGAGAAAAGACATCCTGATATCACCTGTAAAATTTCCTACCTAAATGATGTTGGACAAGTTACTACCCTCCCTAGGCCTTAATTTGCTCATTCATAAAATGAGGGACATAAATCTAATTTTAGATCTTTGATCCTATGAAAAATTTAAAATAGACATAAAGAAGCAGTTTTAGGCAATGATAGCTATCAATTCTAGAACAGTTTTTAAAAATGTTAATGGGATATTAAATAGATTCATTTCTGCTTATGGCAGATTAGAGATAGTTTTCTCTAGAGGCAACTTTTGAAGATATTTTCAATATTAGGAATATATAAATTAATAAGATTTCAAAATCAGAAGCAAAGACTTAAAGGTTTTGACTGTCTTTATGTGATGCAGTACAATGGGCAAATCAAATAGGATACTTAGCTGCCGTAAAAGGAAAGAGGCAGAAGATTATTAGAAAAGGATGAATATGAGTTTGATTTAGTTTTTTAGCTATCTGAAACTTTTTTTCAAATAATCTAAAATCACTAGAAATTCTGATGTCTTTTTTTTCCCCCAGCATTATTCATTAGCAGATGGTTTTTAGGCTATGCTGCTTTAAAAAAAATTGAATTAAAATTATTTGTTTAGTTTGAAACCACCTTGATACTAGCTTTTTTCTGTTCCTTAACAGTGATTATACCAAATCACTTTTTAAACCAATTTAATATCAAGTAATTTTGTTCCTTCATAGGAAACATTGTTGCTATATACCAAATTCAAAATGATTCAAAATTCTCACCCTCCAATTAGATCCTTGTTCCAGAGAAAGAAGCTCTCCTATTAATGGGGTAGAGATGGTGGAGGAGAAACAATAAAGGAATCCATGTATCCAGCTGCTTCCAGGTCTTTGTCTTGAGACTTTCATAAGGAAGAAATTGTTTAAGCACCAGCAATTGCTACAAATAAAAGGAAGCACAGTAAGATGTCATTTACATTTGATGACTTCTGCTACAAAACTCCAAGGTAGCATCCTTTGACTTTAGACCTTGAACATAAGGAGAATGTGTATTAAAAACAAATTAGAAAGAACTATTACAATTAGAGACTGATTAAGAAATTCCTGAGTCCCCAGATGTAAGGCTTCTACTAAACACCAACATTTTCATTTCAACAGTAGTCATGCCATCAGTGCTACTACTGGGATTTCCATTTAAAGTTCCATTTATCCAAAGCCTCGCCAATTTCCCCACTCCATTCAGATAAACACAGGTTTGCCAAAACAAAAACAAATTTATATAGCATTTAATCACCATATATGATGGAATTGAAATTACTAGAGGTGACTCTTGTGTCAAGTGGAGTGGCTTGCTGTTTATTTTTTAATTCAAATCAACAATCATTCTATTATTTGTATTTAGTAGTTGGTAGGCAAGAATCAAGGGGAGATTAATTCAATCATATTGAAAAGTTTATACTCGTCTTTTGAGTGAAAGGAGCCTTCTCTTCAATGATGGCTATTATTATCTACATGTGCAAAACAGAGGTAGTACATACCTATGCAGTACTGGGAAATTTAACTACTTAACTACTCCATCTTAGTTCCTCATCTAAAAAATTGGGATAATAATAGCACCTACTCCAGGTTTATTGTAAGGATAAATTGAGATAGTATTTGTAAAGTGCTAGAAATGCTAGCTCTTCTCATTATTTATGATTTGTATAATATTGAAATATTGCTTGATTCATTACTTTAGTCATAATTTTGGCCCATATGGATTAAATTACCTTTATGGACAACTGAAGTCTAATCCTTCCACCTACTAATTAATTCTCTAAATGTTTAAAGGAAGCAATTGTGAACCACCTAAATCTTCTTTTCTCTGGGATAAATAACCCAGTTCCTTCAGCTCATTTCAATGTTGTATTATCTTTACAGTCTTTACCTTACCATCCTAACTTTTTTTCTTCTAAATCTTCTTCAATTTATTACTGTTCTTCTGAAAATGATATAACTATATCTAAACACAAAATTCTGAGCATGATGGGACTAGGACAGAACACTGTGGGACTATCACCACCCTAGATCTTAATAATGGCATTCTTAATGTAGGTTAAAATTGTCTTCACTTTCATGGTTTCCATATTAAAATGGCTCACAGTGAAATAGATTTAAGTCTACTAAAATCTCTGGTAATTTCAGATAAACTGCTATTTAGTTATATATCCCACATTTTTAATTTATGAGATGAATCTTTTAACCTAAATAAAAGACTTCATATTTTATTATCAAGTTTTATCTTTTTAAATTATTTCCAAAGTAGAGCCCATTGGAAATTAATTTATATCCAGATTCTGATGCCTACCCTGTCATCTGTGGTCTTATCCAATTCATTAATGAAAGTGTTAATCACAATAGGCTTAACTATAGATACCAGGAACTCTCTTCAAAGGCCCTGCATTCATAACATTGACCCATTCATGACTCTTCATGACAACTAACTGTTAATTCATCTAAAAGTACTTTTACATAACCCAATTCTTTCATAAATATAAAACATGAAAGACTTTGTCAAATTCTTTGCCAAACTACATGTAAACTATATCAACATCATCTTTCTGGTCTACCAGTCTACTGATCTTACTGGGAAAAAAAGAGAAAGAAATGAACTAGTTTTATGTAAAAATGTCATGATTAATCCATTCTGGCTCTCTGTGACAACCCCTTTCCTTCCTAGATAACATAAAACAATACATTTTTGTACTTTCTAAGGGATTGAATTTAAGATTTTTGGTTTAGAATTTGTAAACTATTCTCTTCCTTATTTGGGACCCTGACCATTCTTCAGTCTTAGAGTAATTCTCCTGTTCCCCATGATGTTAAAAAGCAACAATGTTCACAATGGTTCAACAATCACATGTGCTAAGGGTTTTAGTACCTGATCATTTGGGCTAAGTGAAGCAAATTCATCAAAAGTAGTTTTTTTAAAAATTATTTCCTTGCTTTAATTTATTTCAATTATTAATTCTCTACAAGACATTTTTGTTCTGTTCATTCCAACCCATAGATCAATCTCATTGGAAAAAGACAAGAAAAATGAGAATTAAAAAACTATGCTCTTTTCTATCATTAGCTATTATCATCCCATCCACATGTTCTTTTTCCCTTGTTAAACTTTTTCTTGTACCCAGTATTGATAAAATCCCTTTTTGTTGCTCATTTTCCTCACTGTAGTCAGCTGACCCTGTTCTTAAAAGATCATGCCAAATCTATTCTTTCTTACCTGTCTTTGCCCCATTTTTGACATGTCTATACAAATAATTATTTTAACAACCACCACAACAAATCCAAGTTGGTTGATGACTTTCCTATTTATCCACATGAATCTCTTTTAACAGCTATTCTTTTTCTACCTCTTCAGAATTTATCTTTCTGGCTGCAGCAACAACAACAAAAATACTTCTTCACTGCTTTCTATGCCTCCTGGTTTGACCCCGTTGGACAATGAATCAATGAAATCTTACCTATCGTACCTGTTCTTCCTCTGAACGTTTTAAATATCTGCTTTCTCAAAATCTAAGGTGCTTAACTGGCAGGTAGTTTGCATTTAACCACACATCTGTTTCCTAAACCTGCCTTTCTTTTCTGAAGCACTTGCCTTTGATTGGAAGAAATGGGGAAAACATTACCTTTGTCTCTGGGGTCTTCAGCTTCTTGCCCAAGCCACTGTCATAAGTAACAATTCTTTTTAGATTCTTCCTGGCAGTCAGCATCATCATGTCTGCCCAGATGAGTCATAAGAAATGAATAGTAGACATTTAGTTTGACATCCCAAAGGAAATACTCTACAATGTCCTGGATAAGATTGCTGAGAAGACAGCAGACTTCTCTATTGTTATTTGGTCAGCAAATAGCTATCTCTGTATTCTTTGGTATGTACTCACAAACCACTACTATTTATCCTTTCTTCCACTAATCTATACAGGATGATCACTCCCCTGATAATACCCTGGATCCTCATTATTATTCCTTTTCTTTCTATCTTTTTAAACCCTTACCTTCTGTCTTAGAATCCAAAGGTAGTATTGGTTCTAAGACAGAAGAACAGAAAGGGACAGGCAATTGGGGTTGTGACTTGCCTAGGGACGAATAGCTAGGAAGTGTCTGAGGACAGATTTGAACCCAGGACTTTACATCTCTAGTCATGGCATTCTACCCACTGACCTAGCTGCCCTCTCATTATTCCTTGGAGAAAAAAGTCCTGCTTCCTCCCAAAAAATCATTCAGGTTTCTCTTCTTCATGAAGTACTTTATAAATATTATTTATTTTTCATGTGTTCAGTGGTCTTTCTTCTTTTTCTTTTCAATCTTTTAACCTCCATCAGCAGGAATCTTATCTACCTTTTCGGGGTCTTTTTATTCTTGTTTTTGCAATAAAGTCCTTGTTCCATTTTTTTTTTTAATGGACTTACCCTCTAATAACATAGAGCCTTGAGAAAAATTATTTGAAATGTTTCCCTGGCTTCCTTCAACAATTGCCTTCAAATCTTATCTTCGATGTAAGACTATTTCATGATACCACACATTTATACTGGTATATTTATGAGATTATTTCATTTATTCTTTATATTTTTGATTGTACAGAATTGCTTGCATATTGTTTTCCTCACATGATATGAGCCCCTTGAGGACAGGAATCATCTTTTTGTCTCTATTTATATCACCAAAGTTTAGCAAAGTGATTAGCACATAGTAGCTGCTTATTACATGCTTGTTGACTGATACAATGGCTTTACCTTCTCTTCTTGGAAAGGGATTAGCCTATACTTTGAATGTATATTTTCACTTGGGGAAGAATGATATGCAAATATGGAGCACATTATTCAGGTAACTGAGAACTATGTTTTCTTCATTTTTATTCAAAGTAAAAATATTTAGGAATCTTTTGTTCTTTCTAGTCAATCTGTTGAAAAACTTTCCCAGATGGGGCAACTAGGTGGCTCAGTAGATAGAGCACCAGGCTTAGAGATAAGAAGTCCTGGCTTCAAATTTGATCTCCAACACTTCCTAGCTCTATGAGCCTGGGCAAGTCACTTAACCCCAATTGCCTAGCCTTCACCCTTCTTCTACCTTGGAAACAATAATTAGTATTGATCCTAAGACAGAATGTAAGATTTTTTTAAAAGAAAGAAAGAAAAACTACTGCAGCAAACTTTTCATTCTTTGGACTACAGGCTGTGTTATATTTTTAGGACTGATATATAATTTAGTTCTGATATGGTAGAAAATTATTAGATGCTTATTCTATTTATAGTCAACTTTTTCCCCATTAGAGTCAACAAAAAGACTAATGGAATAATCATCTAAAATGGTGGTGGAGTGTATATGGAATTCATCTGACCATTGAGACTTTCTCATATAGGATAAATTAGCATTTTAAAGTCTTGGCTGGAAATATTGTACTTTATAGCTACAACCAGTTCTCTGAAAGTGAATCCAAACAAATTCCCAAATCTGTTTACTGCAGCTCTTTGGTATCTTGAGTATTTTTCATATTAATTGCAAATCATTTTAATTAAGATCTCACAAGCTTAGGGGTTTTCAAAGTGACTAAATGAGCTTGCTCATTTTTATGAGTTTTTTCTATTTTTTTCAAGCTTTTTGTCCTTACTTCTTGATTCTAAACCCTGACTGACCTCTAACAGATGAAACAAGTGTATTAGTCATGAGGAAGGTGGAAAATATTTCCTTAATAGCTTAATTCCAGCTGGTGAATTCTTTATGTGAAGTTCGAGGAGTCTCCAGACAAAGGGCAGAAACATACAACCAGGCATAGGGATGAATAGGACCAGAAGTGTTTTTACAGGTTTTGGGTGGCTGAATTTGTCATAGTACAAAGAAGAGAAGATTAATTCTCCCTGTTAAACTGAGACATCTTTAACATGGGTAGAGTCATTAAAATGGTCCTGCCAATCCACTGTTTCTTGATATTTTGTGTTTTTTATTAATTTATAAACTTACTCTGAAATATGCCAAATCCTATACGCCTACATAACACTTAATATCATTCATTCAAAAGGCTAATAAGAGGGCTGTCTATTTTTCACTCCTTGATATGTTAGGAATACCAATTTTCACATGGTGGGAAATAATCCAGGAAGTACATAAAGAGTAATTTTTAACTAATTAAGAAATATCTATTTTGCCAGCCTAAGGGTGACAATAATAAATGTATAGTAGTATAAAAAGTTGTTTTTTTCCCCGTTTTTCATTGATGTCTATATGTGTCTACCAACACAAATATTTTTTGCATTATTTCTTGGTTTTGTATGCAACTGCAGAGGTAAGAGAAGATATTGGAGCAATTTTTGATGCAGAACCCTAAGATGGTGAGGGGAGGAGGAGAGCTGGCTTAAATTATCCATGTTTTTATCCCCTGCCTACCGATACATATTTTATGGATTGCTCTAGATGATAGTAGATTTAAGCCAAGAAATAATATCTCTATTGGTTATAATAAAGGAAGGATGTTATATTCAGTATTACTTTCCAGAAGGCAGGAGCACTGCTGGGAAAAAAATCTGCCTATAAAATGAATTGTTGACTAAGCACAGAGATATATCTTTAAGTCTCTAGGAATATCAAAACCATACTAGTGAGCTGGAAGAAAAAAAAATGATTGGACAAATCAATAAGTACCTTTTAACAATGAGAAAAGTGACTCCATTTCTTCTGTAGAAACTGTTATCAGATTATTAGAAATGATTAGAAATAACTGACAGAGTAGAAGAGAATTCATAGTCAGGAAGGGAGAGTACTGATTCTTTTAGGACAAAGAAATCAATAGAGCCTCCCTCTTAAAAATGATAGAAAATGGAGAGAGCCCTGAGAAAAAAAGAGACTGTAATATCTTTCTTGGAAATTGAATGTACCTTTGAAACATTTAAATACCTCACCATTGCCTCCCTCTCCTCCATTTAGAGTTGATGATTATTGTAATAAATAAGTCATGTCACATGGTGCTTTACAAAATCTTATACATACATTATCTCATTGGATCCTCACAAAGCCATGTGAGGATGGTGCAGTATTTTGATGTTGATTTTATAGGTGACAAAACTAGCTCAGAATTTAAAAAAGAAAAAGATTTTCCAGGTTTCTGTGGCTGAACTATGGAAGAACTAGAATTTGAACAAGGGCACTATGTCTCTAGCCAATGAAGTATTGAACTTAGTTCTGGGTTTGAATCCAGATACCTTCTAACTGTGAAATCATGGGCAAGTGTGGTTGACAGGTGGGCATCTGACACTGTGGTAGGACATGGGATCAGGAATCATGAAGATCTGTGTTCCTATCTGGCTTCAGACATTTAAAATCTGTATAGCCCTAGGCAAGTCACTTAATCTCCATCCACATTCGTTTCCTAATCTGTAAAAATGGAGATATTAATAACGTCTAGTTTCCAGGATTTTTGGTGAAGACCGAATGGCATAATAATCATAAAGTACTTAGGCTGACACATAATTAGCACTCTAAAAAGTTTAGCTATTATTATTGTTATTCTTTGAGACTCAATTTCCTTATCTATAAGGTAGAGAAAATGAATGAACACTGGAATCAGAGCATTTGGATTCAAACTCAGACGTTTCCAATTTGTGTGACCTTGCAAAAAATTACATAAGCTCTCAGTCTCAATTTTCCCTATGCAAAATTAAAAATATGTCTTGATCTCTAAGATCCCAGAAGTTCTCTCCAGATCCAAGGCAATGATTCTACCTAATATGGTTGTTTGAGGCACAAATTGGGATAATTTGACCTTATTTAATGCCACTTTTGCAAGGACATTTTTTTAATTTTTTTCATTTTTGCTCCACACACAATTCCCTTATCAATTTAGAGAAGTAGGGAAAAAATCTTTTACAAACATGTAATCAAGTAAAATAAATACACTAAATATACATGTTGGTCATATACAAGCAAAACAAAACAAAGGTAAGACAAATTAACAAATTAAAACAAAATTTAAACAAATATCTGAACCTCCACACCTAAGCCATAACTTTTTTATTTGGAAATAGGTAAAAATTTTTCATCCTGAACCCTTTGGAGCTCTGATTGGTCAATTTCTTGATCAGAGTCTCTAGATCTTTCAGGGTTGTTTATCTTACAATTATTTTTAATTTGCTTGTTTTTGAGGTTGGGAGAAAGCATGGTGGAGAGATTGCTGGGCTTATAACTAGCTAGGTCTCAGTTCAAATTTAAACACAGACTCAGTGGTTGTGGGACTCTGCAATTCTACTTCTATCTGCTTCAGTTTCCTTAGTTACACCACAGCACACTGCTTGGCACATAGTAGATTGTTAATGCTTTTCCTTTCCCCTCTCTCTCTTCTTAGATAAATTGTTCTCTTGGTTCTTCTCAGTTCATTTTGCATTAGTTCATGTAAACCTCAGATTTTTCTGAAATTATCCACCTCATATTTTATAGTATCATTTTATTTTATTTCAAGCACATATAATATCCCTACATTCCCTAATCAATAGTCATCCTTTCAGTTTCTGACTCTGCTATCCTAAAACAAACAAACAAACAAACTGCTATCAACAGATATGTGCATTTAAAAAAAAAATCTCTTTGGGATATAGATTTAGTAGCATGATCTTTTGTTCAAAAGGTATATAGTTTATTATCTCTTGGGAAATAGCTATAAATTTCTTTCCAGAGTGTCTAGATTAGTTCATAGCTCCACTAATAATCTGTCAGTTCATAACCATTCACTCAATAGATACTTTATGCCAAGCATTGTGCTAAGTGGTGAGGATGCAAATAGAAAATAAGTTCCTATCCTCAAAGATTCCTACACTCTATTGGGGAAAGACAACAACAACAAAGAAACCTGAAAATCTAGATGGAAGTAGGGAGTCAGGAAGTCTTCAGGGCCCCAAAGTAGTACAAACAAAGAATGAGATATTCTAAGCTGAAATCCTTCCTTAAATGAAGGTTTTTGGAAATCAAGTCTTATGTGAGCTTTAAGTATTAATTTCCTTGATATTCTTGACTTCTTTTTTTTCTCCAGATATTTTTAAAAATTATTTTTTCTAGTTTTATAAAATAATCCTTTTGTAGTTTAATTGGTATGAAACTGAATAAGTAAATTCAATTGCAGCCATTTTTTATTGCATTAACTTGGCCTATTATGAACAATTACTATAACTCCAATTATTTAGATGTCTTTATTTTTTATATTATATTTTGTTTCTATTTTTACATTGTGCTTCTATGGTTGTGTACAATGGCAGCTAGTGTTCAAAGCTTTTTACATTCAATATTATTTTAAGAGGAATTTATCTATCTATATCTTCTTGTTGAATTTTGTTAGAAATACAGAAATGCTAGTGACATATGAATTTATTTTATATCTTTATCTTATTCTACTCTATATTTTTCTAATTAGATCATTATTAAAAAACAGAATTTCATTTCCTTTTTATAATACTTCTTTTCTTTTTCTTGTCTTACTTTTATAACTAGTATTTATAGCAAAATATTAAATAGAAATGGTGATTATGGGTATCATTCCTTTATCCCTAATCTTATTTGAATGATATTCCAGTTTATCCTCATTAAAGACAATGTAGACTCATGGTTTTGATTAGTTACTCCTAATAGAATTAAGAAAAGTTCCATTTATTTCTCTGCTTTTTAGTGTGTGTGTTTTATAAATATGAATAGATGTATATTGTTTAAAATATTTTCCTATAACTATTGATATAAGCATATGGTTTTTGTTGCTTTACTTATTAATATAATCAATTATGTTTATACTTTTCCTCTTCATGAACTAGCACTGCATTTTTAGTATAAATGCAATCTAATCTTCTCTATAATCTTTGTGATATGTTATGGTAATGTCTTTGCTTTTATTTTTTTGAAACTTTTGCAATAATATTCACTAGGCATATTAGTCTATAGTTTTTTTTTCCCTCTGTTTTGACTTTGCCTTAAGTGTAAAGTCACATAATTTCTTTTTGCCTTAGTTTCCTCATCTAGAAAATAGGAATAATAACTCCAACTACCTTGCTGTGAGGCTACAATGATATAATCTATTTAAAGCACTTTGAAAGCTTTAAAGAGCTAATGAAAACCAGGTATTTCCATTTAATTTTGTAGAGACATGAAATGCATGGAAAATATCTTTTTGGAGGATAGTGTTTAAGATGGCATTTTGATCTGCTGAATCTTCCTTTTTTAAATAGTAATCACAGTAGGTTCTCAGTTCTGTATTTTTTTCAGGCAAATGTGTGATAGTAAAAATAAAATATATGGTCCACTGTGGAATATTGGCTGTGAAAGTATTCTGTTCCCTTGAATAATGTCATAAAATATGACCTTGATATATGTCTAGTTATTAATATTCTGTCAGCCATGTATTTGATAATAAAAGTATAAGATATAATAGTTCTTTCCCACACATAACATATACACACATAATCCCAATTAATGTATGTAATAAGATGCAATATACCCCATACCTTTTTATATGAGAAGGCTCCTGATTAACTGATTCAATCAATAGTGCAAAGTGAGTGTTGCAAATTCCTAGATAAGTCTATTGAATCAACTTCCCTCTTAATCAGATTGCAAAGGAGTGAAGGGCTTCAAGCCATTGGGAAAAAAAATCAAATAAAATTCATTGAATATATATAGTATAGGTTTTAAGAATTAGGCACAATTCTGGGTCAATGTGTATCTGAGACAAACTCCATCAGGATTATTCTAGCAAATTTCTTCAAGACAAACTTTGATAGTACTTTAAAGAACCAGACATTTGTGACTACAAACAGTGGCAAAATCAGGTGAAGGGGTGAGAGATGGAAGTTAATAGGGCTTGACATGATCATAAAATGCCAAACCCTACAATACCTGATGATTATGACATCAGGGTGTCTGGTCCAGGATGAAAAAAAAAATTCAAGTGAGATTTGAATTTTTAGAATTTTAGAATTAAGTTTAGAATTAGAAACACTGAGAAAGGCAACTTCAGGGAGCATAGCATTTTGGGACAGAAATAACTGCAGTTTAGGATGCTATGAGGACCCCAAACCTAAGGACGAAGGACCATAAAGAAATATCGTGAGGACTCTAGGAGAAAAAGACTTCCATTGAAACAGAAACTGTGTTGCCCCATGGCCATATATGTTCACACTTTTAAGTACATTTCCCCCATAAACTCTCTATATATTCATATATAGTGTCCCAGAATTTTAAAGGGATATTAGGTATCACTTGTTCTTACCAGCCAAACTATATAGATTCCTCTAACTAAAATCTAATTAACTTTGGCAAGCTAATAGATATCAAATAGGTAAGAGATGGGGTGTACATTAGTAGGAGCTTCTGAGGAACAATGTTATAATTCCATTCCCCAACATCTCCGGTTTAACCTAGAATTTTGAAAGGAATAGTCAGCTACTCTCTGGAGACAACAGTCCAGGGGATAAGGCATTGCCATATTTACATACAGGATTTTTTTTTCAATTCTCCAACTCAAGAATTTGATATCTTCCCTCATTCTGTAACTCAGAAAATCAATATTTGATCAATACTTTCAAATATTGTCATTTCTAGCTAGGACCTCCTCTAAATATAATTGATTTAGCCTATTTGTTTTTCACATATACATTTCCTTTACTTCATTTTCCATTTCCTCTACTTCATTTTCCATTTCCTCTAAAACTACAAGTAGGAGTACCATACTATAATTCAAATAAAGTGGCTCCATTCTCCTTAATAGTGAAAAGAGTTTGGTATAGAATATTTCCAGGTCTTTTCTGTTTTTCCTCAATAGAGGAAACAGTATTGACCCTGATTAAATATATTTTCACAGAGTTGTTTAATTACTGTGAAATAATTACCATATAAAGGAGACCTAAGGGCCTAAAAGTCTGCCTTCATTGGCAAAAAGCTGAATTATTTACCAAATAGAGAGATATAGTTGCCAAGGGTGGACATTAGTTTAGAATATAAACTTGTTTGTTTAACTAAAAATAGAATGGCTATAGAATATGAATAGTAACATATTCTTATAAGGTAGAGATAAGCAGTTGAAGGAAAAAATTCCTTTTAAACCAGATATTCTTAATCTGAGGTCTGAAAAATGTGTGTTTTTATGTGTTACCTATACCAACATATACATATTTAAACATATATATGTATATATACACATGTTATCCACATACATTGTAATTTGAAATATTTTATTTTATGCTCTTGAAAAACATTATTCTGCCTCAGATGCTTTTGTGACCCTGGGCATATTACAACTTCTTTTAGTTTAGTTTTTTCAAGTTTCCTTGTCTCTAAAATGGGGATTATAATAAATAGCATCTACTCTCTAGGATTTTTGTGAAGATCAAATGAGATCATGTATATAAAGGATTCTGCATATCATAAAGCATTATATAAATGCTAGCTATTATTATTTTTAGAAGAGGCAAATGGATTTTGCTGGCTGCTAAAGGGGGCCATGACCCATAAAAACTGTTAAAAAACTCGTGTTTTAAAAAATCTCAGCAAGAAGCTTAACAAAGTACAGATACCTGAGGGAATCAAAAGATTAAATTAGAAAGAAGATACTAAAGCCCTTTATTACACTTCAGCATATGAGTGGCCATTATTTAGACTAGGTGAAGAAGCAAGTGAAACTGAAGGGAGCTGGTAGACAAAGGCAAAGAACAATTGAGAACTGAAAATGATGATATCAAGGAAAAATTTTAATAAAAGTGAGGGGATGTTTTACATAGAAAATAATAGAGATTGTGGTTAAAAAGGAGAAACACCTAGTTTAAGCTGTGGGAAATGGAGCCATTCCAAATATTGATGAGATCTATTATGTGCCCATATGGTGGGCAGGAAAAGTGAAATAAAGATGAATATTTTGGTAGTTGAAAAGATAAGAAGTGAGAAACTGTTATTAGTGAACACGTGATCGATACTACACCTGATTGAGATGAACTCTAACAAATATGGCAGAACTTAATCCTTCCTTAAGATTCACAAGGTTAAAGTTGCACTTTCATAAATTATTTGAAAAATAAATATAGTACTTTTAAGTATTACATGTCATTTGGACAGAAAATTGAGACTAATAAAATTAAGTATGTTGATGATTCACAAATTAAATACATTTTCTAACTATTTCAATGCTGACAATTTCAAAAATAATTAAAGCCTTCCTAATGTAAACCACCATAGAGTTTGATGGATATGTGTTATTTTGCTTCATAAGTCAGGTAGCCGCTACTAATAGAGTACAGAGTAGCCTAAAATGGAACAGATAGAGCAATGCCTCATTATAATGTATATTTACATATATATGTGTATGTGTGTGTGTGAACAAGCACACATGTGTGTATATTTAGGTACAGAGCGGGATAATAACAATTCAACGTCATTATCACCATTAATTGAAATATTCAAATGTAGTCACATAGATGCTATGCTTTCCTATAGAATGAATCTTTAGAAAATGAACAAAAATGTGAACTAATTTGGAATATGTCTAATTTGTGGTATTACTAGGGAGAGCTTACAGAGAGTTCCATCTGACAGACACATCTTACATTTCCATAGTAGTTTTTATTTTTTTATAGGAGGTCCAAATTTCATTTATACATTAATTTATGATGGTCCTTATATGATATGAATCATATAAAACAATTGTATGCTCATCCTTGCAGTTACAACAATAAGAATGTTCCTCCTTTGAGCATGAACCTTACCTCAAACCTTATCATGGTCTGAACATGACTTATTTCTCAAAGTCTTGGGTCAGCTTAGCCCAAGCTCTGCCAGGTCCAACTCAGTCAATAAACATATATTAAATACCTATCATGCACTAGGCATCGGGGATATAGATATAATTAAAAACAAAGACTTTTCCAACACTTATGGAGCTTATAACTGAACAGGGATGATAACATAGATAAGTAAACTGAAAAGGTGAAGGGTAAGTAGGGAGTATACCCAACTAGAGACATGATAGAGAAATCCAAATAAGTCCAAAGACAATGGAGCTGGTGGAAAATGGGGAGAAGACTCTGCTGGGCCCCTTCTTAAATAGTCCATGGCTCTACCTAAACTTCAGGTCAAAAAGTCCAATCAGAGATAAGATACTGAAGAAGTCAGTGTAAAGCAGATTCAAACTTGCAGGATAATGAATCCATATCAATAATATCCTGGTAGGAGATTGTGTCTTTCTTCTTGTATATGTATATCTTCTTGAGTTCCAGGAGACTCATCATGAGAAGATTATCCATTGTCAACTAAAGATATCAATAAGTATTTTTTAAGTCCTTATTATGTGCTAGCACTGTGCTAAGTGTTGGAAATACAAATAGAAGTAGAAAGACAGACCTTTTTCTCAAAAAACTTACATTCATTTGGATGAGGATTCTTTATCCTGCTAGACACTTAAGATTGTCTACAAATGAACTTAGGACGTAGAGGCATTGTTGCTAAGTTGATTAGTTGTAGCTGACTTCTCATAACCCTATGTGGGGTTTTCTTGGGAAAGATACTGGAGTTGATTTTCATTTCCTTATCCAACTCATTTTACAGATAAGGAAACTGAGGCATGGTTAAGTGACTAGCCCAGTGTCACATGTCTAAAGTTAGATTTGAATTCAGGTGCTCCTGACTCCAAGCCAGGTATTCTATCCATTCTATCCACAATGGCACATAGCTACCTTGATGAAGAGAAAAAAAAATTTCTTCTATTTCATTGATTTATTTGACCCTTTTCTCTAATGGTCTTTTATATCTATTTTCTTACTTGTTCCTCTTTTGTGAAAAAATTAAGGGAGATATTACTTTCCTTATTCTTCAGTAAGAAAACTGTGGGTCTCTGTAAAAATGACTTGCCCAAGATTACACAATTAGGGGGAGAATTTAGAACTCCCACCTAGAATCTTCTGATTCCAAATCTAGTGGTCTTGCCCTCAATAAGTTATTTTCCTAAGGCAAATTTAAATGACAGAATGTTTTGGTGAGGGGAAGTATGATGGACCAGATTGTTCACAAGACAATCCAGTCACAAGTATATTTACTTCAAGTGAGAAGAGATGAAAACTAATTACTTTTCTGGGTCTTGAGGGGGCAAGTAAGCCCTGTGAGAAGACTATCATAGATCCTGGTATTTGGGGAGGGGGTGGCCCAGGAATATTTGTAAGTAAAATTCTAGGGTGGGGACCCATAAGAAATAGATGATTACACAAAATTTTTTAAAAATCTGATTTCAAATACTGCATCATACATTTTTTCCCCATTTGGGACATTGAAGAAGTCACTTAAAGCCTCAATAACTTCATCTATAAAATGGCAATAATAATAATAACACTTATTTCACAGGGTTATTATAAGGAAAGAATGAGATAATATATGTAAGATAGTCTATTGTTTTAGTCTTCCGATTACTGATATTTTCCCTAAAAGAGAACAGGTATTTGAAATGGATTCAGTTACTTTTTTCCAGTAGAAGCCTTAATCTTCCCCAACATGGACTCTACCTCAGTTATTAAATTTTTTTTACTCTAGGATCCCAAAAAGCAATGTGGCTAAACCAGGTGCTATCATTGTCTACTGTCAGAAGAACATCAGAATATGTCCACTCCAGGCAGGAAATACACTATACATATTCACACACATACATATATGGACACATAAAATATATGTATTTAATTTTAATAATCTGCCTACATTTAATTAAATTTATTTAATATAATAAATGCATATGTAAACATATATATATATATTTCATCAGGAAAAAATGTAGTTCTTGGAGGGTAGGGACTACTTACTTTTGTCTTTGAAACCCAGGACCTAGGACAAGTCCTACTGCATTGTGGGTACTTAATAAAAGGATGACTAATTGAGTGACTTTATCAAAGCAACCTATAATAAATCACTGACAAGTATCATTGAGTTCATTTTTTTTTCTTTTCAAAGACAACACCATTTTGGGGTAACTTGTGAATGACATCATCCTTATTTTTTAGAGTTCAGCAATGGAATTAAAGTCAAACATCCAGAGGTAAAATGGCCTGATAGATCATTCTTCTTTTCTCCAACCCTTTCCCCCCATATGCTACACAGATTGGCAGCTGTGGGGTTTCAAAGAATCTTTTTTATGAAACTGTCTCATAAAAACCATGGTAATCTGCATGAAAATGAGTCCCCATGAATATGGAACATATTTAGGCAAACTATGGCAAGCAGACTATAAAAGCCTTTCTCAGCAGCATCTGAATGTAAGGTTTAATTTTCCTATTAGTTGTGCTAGGGCAGAATGCCTTCAACAGGTGTAAGTGAAATATAATTAACACTGCCCCAGCTCCCACCCCTTATAAAGGTCACCACCCACATTAACCCTGTATACGGCAGACTGAATTCCAAACATATTGGATATTCCCTTATGAAGTTACAAATAGGAAAAATATAATTGATGGTTACATTTGTGAAACATTTTCTCCCTCCCTTTTCTCTCCTCTCATTCTTTTTAGGTTTTTTTTCTTTGAAAAATCAGATTCTGAAAGCCAACATACAGTATTCTGTGAGAAGAAGGGGATGTTTAAATTACCCTATGAGCAGGAATTGTGTAGAATGTTAAAACTCCAGTGAATGTGCATAAGATTGGGCTGAATAATAGCTTTAAGTAAAACAGAAAGATCTTCAATTTATTTGCTCAGTCACTCAGCACTGAATGCATATTTAAATTATAGTTTTTTTGGAATGCAGAGTCTTTTTAAAGACAATTGTTTGGCATAGAAATCATTTTCAAACTTGAATTATTCTATATCTGAGATGTTTTCTAACTGCTAAGGGTTTTTTATTTTTTGTTTTTTAGGGATTTTTTAAATTTCTTTTTTCAATCAAGCACAGATTCAAAACATAGTTACTTGGAAGGGGAAAGGGCTCCTGACTGCCAAGCTGAATTTCTAAAGTACAGGCAAGGAAAGCAAAAGAGAACCAAATAAAGTTTTCACCCCAGGGTCTAAGTGACCCTAGTGTAGACCTTTTCTTGAATGTTAGGTGAACTACTTTCTTAAAACTTTCTTCACATTATTTCATGACCTCTTGACTCCTCCAGGAAATGTGTAAGACTATATTCAGTAAAAAAAAAAAATGATTTAAAGGGTTTGAGCTGAGATCAATAGATACTCAAGTGAGTTGGTTCCTGGTTATCTTTGAGCCTGTTTTTTCTCGACTCTAATTTGCTTCAAGTGTTCTAGAAATGCCTGCTTAGAATGGCAAAAAAACTAAGAAAAATTTTTTAAAAAATGTACATGATGCTGCTCTGAATTCTGAAAATAATCTGGGTAATGATGGAAATCAACTTCCTTCCCTTTAATAGATGAAGATGATTTTATTGAGACATCCTGGAGGGATTTTAGGTAGTAATGAAGGTGCTCAAGCTATACCTTATATCTTGCTTAGGCCTTGTTTTGATCAAGTACAACTAGCAGCATAGAATCACTTACTCTGGGTTCATGGGACAGAATTAATGAATTTTAGAATTGAAAAGGACTTTTTTTGATTATCCCATACCTGAAAAAAAAGAAATGATATCCCTCTTAGAATATATGACAAAGGGTCATTAAGCTTCTTCCTAAGATCTACAGAAAGGGGGAACTTACTATCAATCAATCAATTAAGCAGCACTTACAAAATCAAACACTATGCATGGCCCAGAAGATAAGAAAACAATCTCTGTCCTCAAAGAGTTCACATTCTATTGGAGGGGAGACACAAACATCACTTGGTTAATACCAAACATTTGTTGTACCATTTTATCTGACTCTTTGTGACTCTCAGGAGCATACTATCCATAGAATTTTCTTGGCAAACCTATTGGAGTGGTTTTCCATTTCCTTATCCAATAGATGAAGGCAAACAAGGGGCTAAGTGACTTGTCCAAGATCAAGTGACTAATAAGTCTCTGAGGCCAGATACGAGCTCAGGTCTTCCTGACTCTAGGTCCAGTGCTCAAAACACATGCAAAACAGCTACAAGGGACTATTAAGGATGAGGCTGAAAAAAATGGCAGGAGCTGAGCCTAGACAGAAACCAGGATTCCAAAGTATGTGAGTACGTTGCAAGTTTCTATATAGTGGAATGATTATCCCTTCTAAGCTCTACATCATATCGATTTCACATTTCCATAGAACACACACATATGTATGTAATAAAAACCAAAATGAAGAATATACATATATTAGAATTTTGTCCATATGCTAGATCAGTGATGGTGAACCTTTTAGAAGTCTTAGAACATGAGTGTCCACACTGCAACCTTCACATCATATTTGAGCCCCTGGCCTTACCCCAGAAAGGGGAGGAAGGAAGCACTTCCATTGGGGAGCTTCCCTGGGCTGAGAGGTGGGGTCATGTTAGGAATGTTCTCATGCACATATGGAGAGGGAGAGTGGAGCAGTCTCCTCTGGCATGCCAGAGCATGTTCTGCCACATGAGCCATAGGTTCACCAACACTGAACTAAATGAATATAAATTTTCCTCTTATTAGATCACTTCAATGCTTTTGTCTGACAATGATTTCTTTTCTTCAGATCTTGACTCTGTCACCAAGTAAAAGCTCTGTCTTTCCCAAAATTGTGTCATGTGCAAACTGAGTAAACATGATATCCAAGCCTTTATCCAAGTCATTGATAAAAATGTTGTCATAGGGTGCAGCAGGGTAGCTCAGGGGATTGAGAGCCAGACCTAGATATAGGAGGTCCTGGGTTTGAATATGACCCAAGACCTTGCCTAGCTGTGTAACCCTGGGAAAGTCACTTGACCCCTATTAGCTAGCCCTTAGCACTCTTCTGCCTTGGAACCAATATACAGTATTGATTCTAAAACAAGAAGGTAAGGGTTTAGAAAAATGTTAAATAGCATAGGGCTAGACACAGATCCCTAGGGAACTCTATTGGAAAGTTTCTTACCAAAATGAGATCATTACTCTGAGTAATCTTTCTAAATCAGTTCTTAATTCAACTGGGTATATTAACACTTAGTTTTCCTTCACAAACATGAGAAACTCTGTCAAGTGCTTTTATAAAGCTTAAGTCAATTCTAGTGAAAAACAGTGCCCCAATCAACCAATTTAGCAAGCTCGTCAGAAAAAAAAATGTTAAGCTAGAAAAACTGAGTCAGAAAAAAATTAATGTATTTTATTTGGACAGACTGATCACAATCTTCTCCTAACAGATGGTACAGATAGAGAAAAAGTACAAAGGGTGGAATAGCAAAGCCTCTCTTGGAAAGGAATATAGCTGTGTACAAGGGCAGAGCTCCCAAAGGACTATGGGGTAGAGCAAGAGTCTTGTCCACCAACATATGCTGAATGAAGTAAACGTCTGAGAGACCTTGAAAGGGTGAAATATTAATGGTACAAAAATCAGTTTCAAGTCAATTGAAACTAGGGTGACAATTTTTTTTGAAATTATACTTTTTCTCTGTGATCATTGCTTCCTTTGTGGATTATTCACTTGCTACTTATTCTAATTACTCCACAACACCCCAAGAAACCAAAGTCAAGCTAATGGAACAATAGAGAATGTTACCTGAAAACAACTCAGCAATCATGTCTGACAGGTCCTTTATTTCTTGAGTATGTATATCATCTAAGTCAGTTTTTTATTTCAACTCTGTCAATTTTTTTGTAACCTTGGGATTCATAACAGTCCTAAGCTCAGTTTCCCTCATCTATAATATGAGGTATTAGAACTTTTTTTTCTTCTTAAGTCATATCTAGTTCTAAATTAGAGAGCAATAAGAAACATTTTCTTATTTGATTTCATTTAATTCCAGAGCATTTCTGTGAGGGAGGAGGGCCAGGGCCATAGTGGTTGCTATTAATCTGCTTTTTAAGAGAAATTATTTATTTGTTTGTTTGCTACATTAAAATTTCTAATTATTTACCATCCTTCTTCCTTTCCCTCTACTAAAGAAGGCATTATTTAACAAGAAGATATATATATATATATATATATATATATATATATATATATATATATATAATGATGACTTCCTTGTTTCTATTTATCAGTTCTTTCTCTGAAGATAGATATATACAAATCATTCTTCAAATAATATTTCTGTTGCTGTATATAATATTCTCTTGGTTCTGTTCATTTCACTCTTCATAATTTCATGTAGGCTTTTCCATGTTTTTCTAAAACTGACCTGCTTATCTTTTCTTACAGTAATAGTATTCCATCACAAATCATATACCACAACCTTGTTTAGCCAAGGCCTAATTGATGGGTATGCCTATACTTTGATTTTTAACATACAGAGAAACTACTTTTCAATTTTCTTCTCCAAATGAAAACTAGACTTTTAGCTAGGATGAAAACATTTCTAGTGATGATTTCTTTACTACATGGGAAAAATCATTCATTCAGCTATGTGCAAGAAGTTTGTTATAATAGCTTAAAATTTAAAGTAAGTGTTTTGATCAAAAGAGAATCAGGAGAGGAGGAACACATTTTGTGAGTCAGAAATATTTTTTTCCCGAATATTAAGAAGGCAGATAGTAACAGAAGTATTAACCTTACGAAAAAAATAGATCATCCTTCAAGAAACAATATCTAATAAGAGACAGGACAAACATTTAATCCAGAGATGGTAGGACAAAAACTATGGGTAGCCAAGTTAAGCAACTGCCTAGGGTGCAACATGAATTGGAGATGGTCAATAAGGGACACTCTTCCTAATTGCTTTTTATTGTTTCACATATTTTATATGTCAGAATATTCTTACTGTGGAATGTACAATAGCTGGAATAGTTATTTATTTTTATCATAATTCAAGGTAAGCCTGTCATCATAAAGATTCAAAGTTTCCATTCAACTATAAAATAGAAATGCTCCAAAGATTAAACCTGGGAAAATGTAATTTTCAGTCCTTGCTTGGAACATATAAATACCTTGATCTAGCTCAGGGCTAGATTGTCTATACTATATTTTAAGTAAATAATCACTAATAGGAAAAACAGATAGGGTAGTACTATTGATATATAAGGAAATTAAAGAAATAATTCTGATGAAATTATTAACATGGATGGATTGGCAAACATCTAGTCTTTTGGCAAAGTTATAGCATATGAATATGTACATATGTAATTTCTTCTTTTTGGCTTTTGTTGTGTATGTGTGTATTATTTATGGATGAGTGAAATCAGTAATTCAATGCAGCACTTATTAGTGACAACCTTTCCATTTTGTACAGAGAATCATATTATTATCTGAGTATCATATTATAATTTATCACTTGATATTTTATTTGTTCAATGAGATCTTAAAGTCTTTAAGAAGTAGGACCCCATCTTATAGTATTTCATAACTCCACAGCAGACCATATACTAGGAGCTCACTAAATATTGCTGAATACAATTGTATTAAGTCATTCATTTTTTAAGATCTATGTGGGATTTTATTCAGCACCGGAAATCTTAAATATAATTCTGCATTGATGAAGACAGAGAGTGATGTGATCCATTTATTTTTTCAAAAGGACTCCTCCCCTCATATATTTTCTAAAAGTATACCAAATGAAAATAATTTATGAGCACCAGACTAATAGATTTTTTTCTTCTTCAGGAGATCAGCAGTATGTCTGCACAGAAACCACAGCTGCTTTAGCAGTACATTTACCTCTGAATTCAGCATCTCATCAAATCTAGGTGTACTTACACTGGATTTCAAATCTAAGCATGGTTGGTGGTATTTCACACAGATAATCCAAATCTGACTGATTATAAAAACACTATCTCCCTTTACTCATCTTAATAAAGCCCAAAGCATGAAAAACATGTAAATGACTATGATTTTTAGTTGCTATAAAGAAGAAAACAATATGGTTCCACATTTTCTTTTGAAAGTTAGAAAAGAAAGACCCTTTAATTGCTAAACTTGTTAATTCTCATGAAGATGTCCTCCTTGCATTTTAGTAATTCAGCTTTTAAGAATATGTGCCTTCTTTGATTAGTTACTTTTTAATTGGGCTAAACTGCAATTAAGTGTGCTAATAAAAACCCCAATAAAACAAATAAAAATAAGTAAAATGATTTCAAAATGAGATTCCATGGATATATGACTGAAGACTCACTTCTTGCAAAAATGGTTTCAAGTGGTCAAGAAAGCACTTCATGAAGTAACTACTATATACCATGCTAGTGTGAATATTGGATTTGGCTCTCCCCTGATTGTAACAATGAAGGTTCTTACCTCTTCCCTGACTGTAAAGATTTAAATTGTAACTAATGTCTATTTTTAGATTTTAATCCCTATAAGTGTAAACACCCTACTTAAAAGTTAAGTATGGAGACTTGCCTATTTTTAGATTCAATCACAAAAAGTGTAAATATGGTACTTAGGTATGAAGATCTGACCATTTAGATCTAATCACCCAAAGTGCAAATATCCCACTTAATCATGAAGTGGGAGGTCTGTGACCCATGTGTGGGATAGTAGGTAATGAATCAGAATCTTCTAACTGCCTTCTGGACAGTTCTAGTGCAGAGTGTCAATTGTGATTGGTAGACATGGAATTAGGGGAAGTAACACAAGAGAAAATGCCTTTAAAAGACTGAGTGCTACACAGAGTTGGAGATTCTTGGAGCAGAGTTCAACTTGGACTTCCACTTCTGCTGGATGTAAATTCTTCATGATTTTGAGTTGAGGCTGGTGAAGAGGGGCAGAAGGATCTGCTGACTGGATTGACAAGTGGTGAGTGAAAAAGCTGACTTCTGACTGCTGGCTTTTCTCTAAAGAGACCTGCCTCAGGAAAGACCTGTCTTATTGAGAACCTGTCTGGTTCCTCAGCTTTGCGGAGGCCAGCTGAAACTAATTCTCCCTTACCAGAGGGGCCAGGAGTAAATTACTTAGTGCTCAGGCTAGATATCTTACCTTATCCTCTCTCTGATTTCTTGCTTCACTCTTTCTACATTTTGTAAATAAAATCCCTTTGGAATTAATTAAATTCCTGGTGACTACACTCTTAAATATTCAAATCCAACCCTTTAAAAATTAAACCCCTTTTCCCCCATACACTAGGATCTCACGATGCAAATAAAAAAAAATATGGCCCTGCCCTCAATGAGTTCCCAATCTAATGAAGGATAATAGAGATTAGAAAATCTATACACTAGGTTCAAAGAAGACATTGGAGAAACTAAATGGAACAGATTTGACCTTCCTCTTGAATGAACAATCCAGATCTTTTTTCCCACAAAATGGAAATTGAGTTGCATATGGATGTTGGATTGTAAATAATATATTGCTAGGTGGGATAGTGGACTGAGCAAAAATCCTTAGAGACTTGCTGTCTGACTGAGGGCACTTCACCTCTCTCTGCTTCTGTTTTCTTATCTCTAAAATGTAAATAATAATAGCACCTACTTGGCAGAGTTCTTATGAGAATCAAATGAGGTAATATTTGTAATGTACTTGGCAAATTTTAAAGTACTAATAAACACTAGTTAATATTTCTGCCAAATTATTAAGGATATCAATTTTCTCTGATTTAAATGAACTTCATTGCTTTACTAACACTAGCATCAAATGTATTAATAATTATACCCTTGTTTATCTGTATTTATAGTAGAAAAACTAATTTAAATGACTATTATGATTTATATAAAAGATGTTTAACTTAAATTTCTGTTGCACAAAGCAACACTATTTTTCCTGAACATTTAACTGAATATTTGCTGACTTTAAGCTTTTTATTATATTCTTCATATAAATTATTTGTATAAATTTTCTTTATATTATTTATAATACATAAATATTCATATTTATAAATGTTTTATATTTTAAACTCTAGATAGTTTAAACTTTGAAAAAATGTAAACCCTTACCTTTTGTTTTAGGAACAGTACTAAGAATTGGTTCCAAGGATTAAGTGCAGTAAGAGCCAGGCAATTAGGGTTAAATGACTTACTCCGGGTCACACAGCTAGAACTTGTATGAGATCAGTTTTGAATGCAGAACCCTCAATCTTTATGACTTGCTCTCTATCTACTGAACCATCTAGCTGTCCCAAATTCTAGATTCTTTTTCAAAACATGTAACATATAATCAGCTAGGTTAAGTGCAGGGGAAGATGGAATGTTCCTCTTATTAAGGAGCTCACAATCTATGAGAAGGAGAAAAGACATATGCACGAAGGATCTAATAATAAAGGATCTAATGTGAACTCAAAAATGTGGGTATTACCTCCAGTGATAGATCTAACAACCATCCATACCTTCCTGTCTCATGTACTCTCATCTGTGTCCTCCATAAGTTTGTTGCATGGGGATCCAACCCAAATTTGAGGATCTTGAGAAAGATTTGAATAATCTTCCAAAGCATACCTATACACAAGACAATCTGTCCATCATTTATTCTTCACTCTTGCCAGAGGGTGGGATCATTTTCATTTATAAGAAAATATAAGAATATATATATATATATATATATATATATATATATATATATATATATGTAAGAATCAATATCATTTGATTTCTTCAGCAGTGCATCTGTTTATTAGCCACTGCAAAATGATTGCAAATTTAGTGTATTTACTCTTGACTTGATATTTCTAGGTAGACTAAGAATTTTTTTTGTTTGTTTTGTTTTGTTTCTTTTTTGTCTGTTCAATTGTTTTGAAACTAGATCTCTCTATGTCATCTAGGCCAGAAATACAACAGTCATTCAAGGGCCTTTTGTCAACATTGATCTCCATTGGAGCTTTCTTTCATTTGCTAATTTTTAATCTGAGCTAGGTTGACCCTCCTTATGCAGGTAGATCCCTGCACTCTAAGGGGACTCACTCTTTTGGTTCCATCTTTGTGTATCTGATAATTGGTTTAGTCCAATGAAGTTCATAACTCTTGAGATAGAGTTCCACCAGATTTTAGTACCCCTACAGTGGTAAAGAGAACAGTATCATTCTTAAGAATCACTGTTCACTTTTCTTTCTCTGTTCCACCATCATTGTAGAAGTACAAAATAGAGATCTTTTCCTACTGATCTTTATGTACAATTAGAGCCAAATAATTCACCACCAAAATCCCCAGCCTTATGGTGATGAGCTTCTTTTGACTTGACTAAGCTGGATCACAAATGAGAGATAAACATTTTACCAGGGATATACATACATACATATACATAAATTCATATGCATATTTTAGCATTGTGAAACATGTCTAAATTTGTTTTTCATTGCCATATCCTTTATTTTTTATTTTTTAAATCCTTACTTTCGGTCTTAGAGTCAATATTGTGTATTGGTTCCAAGGCAGCAGAGTGGTAAGGGCTAGGTAATGGGGGTTAAGTGACTTGCCCAAGGTTACACAACTGGGAAGTGTCTGAGGACAGATTTGAACCCTGGACCTTCCTTCTCTAGGCCTGGCTCTCAATCCACTGAGCTACCCAGCTGCCCCTTCCATATCCTTTAAGAATCAATATAGTTCAGAGAAAGAACTATAGGAATAGAAACACAGAAGAAAAACAACTGCTTGATTACATGGGCAGATGAGGATATGACTGGGGAGGTAGACTCTAAATGATCACCCTAGTGCAATTATCAATATTATGGAAATAGGTCTTGATCAATGACACAAGTAAAATCCAGTGGAATTTGTGTGCCAGCTACAGGGGTTTGGGGAGAAGGGGAGGGAAAGAACATGAATCATGTAACCCATAAAAAATGTTCTAAGTTAATTAATTAAATAAAGATTTTCAATAAAAAAAAATCTAGTGAAATCTCCATATCATGATGGGCTATCTGGAAAGGAATTTGGAGAGACAGAGATGCATACAAATGCAAGTGAGACTTTGAGTACATGAGAGAAGAAAAAGTATTATGAATTCAGGTATTGGAAAGAGAAGACTTTGGAGTTGGTGGGTAAACATTCCAGGGTCTTTCATTTTATTATTTTATTATATCCTTTATACAATGATGAAGGTACCATAGATCCTTGATTAATGCTTATTGATTTGTACTGAAAAGTAAATGACCTGGGCTATCAACATTAGGAAAACAAAATTAAAACAATGTCCCTTTACAATCTCAACTTGCTATAGAAGGGTGTGCTGTAAAGAATAATTTGGATTTGGATGCAGAAGAACTAATTCTGAGCCCAATTCTCTCACTTGTACTCCTGCTTCGTTGCTCTTAGTTTCCTTATTTGTAAAATAGCCTGGGCTAGATTATCTGTGAGATTGCTTCCAGGTCTAATTTTTTTTTTAATGTACATAAGGGAAAGTACAGTATTTCATGTAAAAATGAGATACTCATCTGACTAATAAAAGACATAGAATAGTATTGGTATCAAAGGTTGAAATGTGCTAGCTGGCAATATGTTTTGTTTCATATACAGAGAAGTGGACACTTTACTTGACCAAGAGTTTCCATTTTTATCACAGTGCTGCAGGGTTTAAGATTGATGCCATCTTTAATCCAGAGATACTTATAAAAAGCTGACTAAACAATACTCAGCTCGACCATATGTCTTCATTCATTTCCCAGTGGCATAATCGTTGCATTAATAATGTGAGAGAAAGTGAAAGTTTGATTTAGAAAGCATGGCTGCTTGAAATATCAATTGCCCAAAGACTTAAAAGCAAAAGGATTTCTCGGATCTTTCAGGAGAATACAAAAGTGGAACTGGCATAATTAACTGCTCAAATAAAAATTAGAAAGGTAATTCTTATTAAATTTCACAGAAATTTTATTTAGCCTGAGATTTCTAATATAATAAAAGCTAATGTTTTTGATCATTAATCAATATATGTATTTGGATGGTTTGCATAGTTTTATTCACTATTAATAATAGAACTAAAGAAACACTAATGAAAAAATATTCATTTCCTCTAGGAAACTTTTTGTGTTTACTATCACAATATAAAATTAGGTGCTGGAGGAAATTTAGAGATTATCTAATAAAGTGTTTGTGGCATCCCTGAAGACCTAAGGAGTATTTTGAACAGATTTCAGGGAGTCTATAAACTTATATGGGGAAAATGTTGTGAGCAATAAATAAGATAATATCTATAAATTACTTTGTATTACATAAGTGCTAATGCTAATAATAATAACAATCTTGGATTTTTTGTAATCCTATTTTATTTTATGAATTTACAAACATTATTCATAGAAGTAGTCCATAGGATTCACTAGATTGCCAAAAATGTCCATGACACAAAAAAGAATCCTTGATCTCATCACACTTAATTATTTTATAGTTGAATACACTGAAAGCCAGAGAAATAAAAATAACTTACTCAAGATTTTATAATTTAAGAGATAAGCAGAGATAATTCTGAGTATTCTTGCAATCAAACTATGCTATTTTATCATGGCATCACATAAAAGGGGCTGAGTATGGAGGCAACCCAGCTCACTCCATTGTGATCACTTTCTTATTTGATGAACTCTCATCACTTTTTATATAGTTTGAACAACAACATTATTAATTTGCTATTCATTTCCTACTAGATTGTGACTTTTTCATAAAGAAGGACAAGATGCCATATTCTTCTTTGGTCCTCCCCAAAGAAAAGTATAGCTGATGCTGGTGTAGTCAATGCTTATTGAAAAAAACAAAAACAAAAAAAAACAAAAACAAAGCAAGTTGAAGCCAAAAAGTGTGGGATATTGAGTAGTGGGCAGAAAAGCAAACTTTATCATATCTTAAAAAGAAGAATGAAAGATTCCTAAATCACGAGCTGAAAGGTATTTTGTTGTTCTGGGCAAACCCCTGATTAAAAAAAAAAAGGAGGTAGAGTTATCTGCCTTGATTTCAGAGCAAGATCAAAGATCTGTTTATCTTGCTCTCTACATATGTATACATACATATATGTACACATATATATGCATTTATGCTGTAATACACAAGCCCTTAGAATTAGACATACCAATATGGACCACATATGTATATGTGTGTATATATGTCTTTATGAATATCTCATTGTTAGAAGGATAAATTCAGCAAGATGTAAGTGAATAACCGTATTTTAAAAAACTTCCAATGAGAGAGAGGTTTAATGGTTAATTTGATCTAATATTTAAAGCATAATTAATTACTAAACTAGAGGAATTGTACATAGCAATAGAGTAGGAATATACTCTGCAATATTCCTTTTATAGAAAAAAATATAATTCTGATATCCAAAATAGGGCATAGAGGATAATAAAAGTGGAGAAAGAGTATGATAGAGCAATATTATGAATGAAAAAGTGAATGGAATTGACTTACGATTTGATCAATATTAGGGAATCCCTAACTGATAAAATTCCTTCTACCAAAGCAGATTATCAATACCTCCTCTCAATTTATGGGTTTAGGAAGTTGCTAAAGGCCACACAGTAAGAATTTTTCAGTTTCAACTTGAATCCAAATCACCTTGATTCTAATGCAATCTATGCATCATGCAATCCTGCCTCTCATTAAGATTTTGTACTGGTGATAACAAATTAAATAAATGTTTAACAAAGAAACTAGAGAAATAATTTTTTAAATATGTGTTTTATTCAGCAAAAATTTGCCATCTCACCATTCTATCCCCTTGAATTGAGAGCACAAGTAAACAAAATCTATTACCAACATGAATAGTCAATCAAAATAACTTCCTATATTGGCCATATATAAGTATATATAACTCCAAGTTCCAAGAATATTTTACTTTTATTTTATAATTTCAAGGAATTAATGATGAGATTAAAGTAAGAATTCCTAGCATTACCAACAGTAAGCATCATACCTCTTTGGTGCTGGTCACAAAATAGGCATAATCTGAAATAGACTAGTAAGTAAGACCTAGAAGCAGGCAGGATAGTATTAAATATATCAAAGAACATAAATTATATAGGAAAGTATTCTATTGAATAAGAATTACTGGGGACACCGGAAAGCGATTTGTATAAAAAAAGCATCACATAAAAATCTTATATAATTTAACAAAATTAGTTCAAAACAGAAAAGTAATTTCTATATTTCTGTAAAGGCCACATCTATGATTTGAGGATGAATTCATAACCAAAGTTGAAATAATATAAATAATTAAATCAGAACATATTGGACAATTGTTTTATACAATTTAATTTTAATATAATTATGTGAATGCAGGTAGAATAAAATGAGAATATGTCATTATTATAATCTATGCCATTACACATATAAAAGCCTATATTTTAAACATCACTAGTTGCATTTCTTTATTTAAAATCTCCCACAAATCTCAGAAGATTCTCCTTCACAGGAAGTTGTAACACCCTTTTAAAGACATTTTATTTTGTGTCACTTCCTGTACCTTCCTCCAATTTTTAAGTCTACCAATTACTTTTGAAGCTTTGTTTTAGAACTGATTGTGCAGTCAGATGATTCTGATTCATTACCCACTATTGTACACCTGGGTCATAGACCTCCCCACTCAATTATATGTAGGGTGTTTACACTTTTGGCGATTAAATATAAAAAATTGCAGATCTCTGTTCTCAACTGAAAGTAGGGTGCTTACACTTTTGGTTGAAAAAATGGGCAGGGGTGTTAAATTAATCTTCACAATAAGGGGAGATATTTAATTTAATTTAATCTTCATATAGCAACACTTGAAAATGATTAAAAAGTCAAAAATCTTGTTAGAAGTCTAGGTGACTGAGAGTTGATAGTATAATTGATTGAAATAGGGAAGTTGGGAGGAGATTTTTTTTTTACCTTTTGAATTGAAATTTATTTAATTAATTAATTTAGATCATTTTTCCATGGTTACATGATTCACATTCTTTACCTCCCTTCCCCTACCCTTAGCTGATTCACATTTCCACTATGTTTTACTTGGGTCATTGATCAAGATCTATTTTTATATTATTGATATTTGCACTAGGGTATTCATTTAGAGTCTACATCCCCAATCATATCCCCATCAACCCATGTGATCAAGCAGTTGTTCTTCTGTGTTTCTATTTTGGGAGGAGATTTTCAAAACCCAGTCTAGGCAAAAAAAAAAAATAGAAATAGAAATTGAGAATTCTATTTGGAAAAATTTAATTCTGTGGTGGTAATATACATTTATCCAAAATAATAACCTTGTGGATATGTGAAAATATGGAACTTGGGCTTGAGTGAGAAGATTGGAATAGAGGCTGAAATTTAGGAGATGTGCAATGGAATTGATGAGTTTTTAATAAAAATAAGAAAAAGTACAATGCTAAAGACTGGATCCTATATATGTGCAGAAGGTACTGGGAAGAAGAATTTAAGAAAGAGTGGCAGGAGAGTGATGTGAAGAAAATTAGGAGAATATAATATTAAAGAAGCCAAATTAAAAGAGAATTTTGAGAAAGAGCTCAAAAGCATTAAAGGTTATAGAAAGATTAGAAAAGCATCAAATTAAAAAAAAGGGGCTTTTTTATGTGAGACTAAAAATTGTAAATAATATTCAAAATGAATTACAGTAGGCTGTAAATGGCATGGGAGTGAGGTATGTGTGTGTGGGGGGAAGTCATGTAGACTTGGGGAGGAGATGTCCACAGTAGTTTTAGGGCCTAGCTTTGAAAAATGTCAATGACAACAGAGTAAATTCATACAGTAATATAGTTCTGGAAGGCAGACAAAGTTAAGACAACCTATGTAGGTTTATAGATATAAGAGAAAGAGTCAAAAGAAAATGGTATATATGTGTGGAGGTGGTTGAAGTAAAATTCTTGTGAGAGAGAAGTTAAGAGAAGGACAAATATTTCAGTCTATGATAATGGAAAAGTAGCCTTTGAATTTAGAGGGAAAATGGATTATGGAATGTTTATTGGTTTGAGAAAAAAGATTCTTTACATTACAAATGGATTAAAATGGCATAAATAGAGCAGTAGAAAGATAGTTGACTGTAGACTTAAAGAAATGAAGTCAGTATGTGAACTTGAGGAATTTATGCTCTCTGTGCATCAGAGATTTCATGAATAGATTGATCAATATTTACCAATATATTCCAGGCAATATGCCAGTTGTTTGAGATGAAAAACCAGAAAAGAACCAAGTCCTTCTCTTTAGGAGTCCACCTTCTATTAAGGGAGAGAACACATGCATACTTAAGACAGAACTTAACAAGTACAAAAGTAGCACAATATAATTTTGAGGATGAAGCTACCAACAACTTGAGGATGGGATCAGAAAAAAAAAAAATCTTATTTAGTAGGTTACATGCATTGCAGGGATTTTTATTGGGTAAATGTTACATCTGAAATGGTGATGTTAATTTGTGAAAAAAATTTAAGCCCCACAGATGAGGAGGAAGTACATTCCACAGGTAGCGAGATAAGAGATGGAGTATGAGCTGTGAGGAACAGCAAGAATGCTTGTTTGTCTGGACCACAAAGAGTAATGTGCAATACATGCTGCAGCAAAGTAGGTTAGAGACAAGAGCTTTAAATGCCAGAGGAATTTGTATTTGAACATAGATGTAATAAGAAGCCACTGGATTTCATCACATAGTGGAATAGAATGATCCAAATTGTACTTTAGGACAATCACTTTAGTAGTTGTATGGAGTTGTGTGTTTTTGCTTTTATTTATATTCCCAGTTTTTTCCTCAGTATCTGCTAAAACAAAGAAAGTACTTTATAAATGCTTGTTGACTGGCTGACTGGAGGATGGATTAGAAGGGCAAGACCCTTTAGACAGGGAGATCAATTAGAAGGCTATTATAGTAATCCACATGAGAGGTAATGAGGCCCCAAATTAATGCTGTGGTCATGCAAGTAGGGTTAAGAGAAGAAATGCAAGAGATTTGGTAGTAGAAATAATGAGACTTAGACACTGAAGGGGTGAAAGAGCATGAGAATTGTGGGAATGACTAAATTTCATCTTCGGTGAATAAAAAGGATAGTGATATCTTTAACAAAAATAGGGATACTATGATCTGGGGGACAGAATAGATTAAGAAAGTATGGCAAGATCTAAGCAAACTAATCCAAAGTGAAGGCTGAATTGGGAGATTATTGTGCACCATAAGGGCGATATTGCCATGATGATCAGCTATAAAAGACTTGATAACTTTGATAAGTTTAATGATCCTTGACAATTACAAAAGATAAAAAATGCTATCCACCTCCAGAAAAAGAATTGATGAACTATGGGACCACAAGTGCAAGTTGAAATATATCTCCCTTCCTTCCATTCCTTCCTTCCTTCCTTCCTTCCTTCCTTCCTTCCTTCCTTCCTTCCTTCCTTCCTTCCTTCCTTCCTTCCTTCCTTTCTTTCTTCCTTCCTTCCTTCCTTCCTTCCTTCCTTCCTTCCTTCCTTCCTTCCTTCCTTCCTTCCTTCCTTCCTTCCTTCCTTCCTTCCTTCCTTCCTTCCTTCCTTCCTTCCTTCCTTCCTTTCTTCCTTCCTTCCTTACTTCCTTCTTCTATTCTCTTCACCCTTCCCTTACTCACCCCACCTCTCTCTTTCTTCCTTCCTTTCTTGATTCTTTTTTTTCCCATCGGTCTTTTTTATTTAACTTTTTTGATATGACTAATATGGAAATATATTTTACATGATTTCAAATATATGACCAATATAGTATTTGCCTTCTCAGTTGATGAGGAAGGGGTTGGAAGGAAGAAGAGGATCTGAGAAAAAATTTTAAAAGCAAAGAATGTTACAAATAAAAAAGGAATACTTAGGATAAATTTTATGTTATACAATATTGAATTCTTTTTTGGAGACATTGATTATGAGATACCTATAGGACATGAAGTGTTTGATATTTCCTTTAGGTTGCTGCCAATGTATAAATGGGCTTCAGGAAAAAAAAAAACCAGGACTGCATATATGAAATTTTAAGTCATTTATGTAGGTAGGATATTTAAATTCAAAGCAACTAATGAAGTTGCCAAAACAGAGAATGTAGAGAAAGAATAGTAGAAGGACTTACTATATGCTCAAATTTAGGAAAGAGAATATGGTAATGATAGAGAAAAGAGAAAATGGGCAGTCAGTTAAGAGGAGAATCAAGAGTAAGCAGCATCACATAAATTCCAGACTGGAGAGAGTATTCAGTGAGAGTACCTGGATAACAATGTCAAATATTATAGTGTGAGATCATATATGTTGAGATATGAAAAAAAGTCAAAAGATCTGGTGATTACAAGATCATTAAACAGCCAGTTTCAGAGAAATCTGAAGAGATATATAAACTCATGAAAAATGAAGTAAGCAGAAATAGGAGAATAGTTTATATAATAAAACCATACTGTAAAAATGAATAATTTTAATGACCAACCAGGATTCCAGAAGACTAGCAATAATGTATCCTACTGTCATCCTGAGAGGGAGGTATTGGTCTCAATTTCAAGAATGACATCTATCCTTGGACATGGTCAGTATAGTAATTTTTTTATTTAATATGTATATTTGATATATTTCTTACTTTCTGTAAGGAAGTGCTTCATCATCATTAATTTTCTGGGATCAAGGATTTTGTCCTTCATGTTTCTAAAAGCAAAATAATCAGTCCTCTATTATTCATATTGACAGCTCACATGGCTAAAGATCAGGGCTAGCTCTTTTCACAATCTTTTGAAATATCTTTTTCCTGCACCCTAATAGAAAGGATTCTTGATTTAGGCCTTGATAACATTTTCTTCTTTTCTTTGAAATATTATGTCTCCTATAATTTGAAATGAGAAATATCACTGCCAAACTATTTTTCTCCTACAATGTTTTATCTTTGTTTTCATAGACCCAGCATTATGCACATAAATAAATACTCTCTAAACAATGGCCAGGCTTTGTACAAAGGCATAGAGGAAGGAGATAGTCTATCATGCACTGGGATAAGTAACCATGTCTGCTTGGCTAGAGTGTAGGTTGTGCAATGAATGAAGCTAGGGTAAAGAAAATACAAGAAGAAAAATCACTTAAAAGGAATATAAAAATTAGTTGTGATCAAATAAAAATAATTCTTTTTGATTTATAAATTTATAAATCCATTCTGACTCATTTTTTATTTTGTAAAGTACTGAACTCTAAATGATGTTTCAATATCATCAAGAATACATTATACTAAGCAAAGTTCACTAGTAGTAGGAGCATCAAATTCCTATTCTGAACACTAACCATAGTTTAATCCTAAAGCCTTCTCTGAAAGGGAAAATATTTAATTTGTAAAACCAAGCATTAGATATTTAATTTTGACTTCAAGATATTTCCTTCCATTCCCTACTGCTTTTTGAACAAGGAATACAAATTAAATTGTCACAGAAATTATTTCCAAAAGTTAATATCTAGATTGGCCCCAAATTGCAGTGAATAGAAATAAAAGTGGTCAGCTAGTTGAAGTCAGTGATGAATTGAAGACTACTATAAGTCCTCTTCATTTTCCCATTCCTTTGATTAAATGTTATTTTTTTTTTTTGTCAACACTATTTCTGCTGGGGAAGATGAACCATTTGTAGGTATGACCTTTGTTTACAAAAGAAAGTCTGGCTTTTCTAGAAGTGAGGGGCAATTTCTCTCTGCTTGTGAATGTTCTGCCTTAGTTTTCCTTTAAAGTGATAGGATTTGAGCCACAATCTTGCTCTTTAACAGGGTAAGATACCTATAGAGAAGCAAGCAGGGTCTATTTTAAGGGTGCCTGAAGTGAACAAAACTTCCCAAGTGTGACTACCCTGAAATGAAAAAAATACAGAACAACTAGTTGCCTTATTTTCTTTGTAGACCCTTGTCTTGAATGACCCTTGTCATTCAGACATTTTGTTCTTTGTTTTTAGTTTGGGAACATATCACAAGAAAGGGATTTTTAAGCTATTGCACTGTTTTAAGATGGTATGATATTGAAAACTTTATTTTCTAAGTTTCACTTTGTTTAACAGAAACTGAAGTAGAATTTTCTTCATCCCTCACCCTTTTATAGAAACATGCAAAATATTAGGTACTACCTAACATGTAGAGTGATATTCATAATCACTTGTTGAACAAAAGGACAGAAACCAGGGGACCAAGGTAGATGATGTCAAAACTTTGTAAGCTGAAAAGAACAAGAGGCCAGAGAAAGCTAGAGAAATGGAGATGAAGAAATCTTCCTGACTAATGGAAGAGCTCCCTTGTAATATTCAACATCATTGCAAATAAGGTCACAGTGACCCAACATTAGGGTCTAAATTCTGTCTTTGCTTTGTTGGAGAACTATCCTTCCATTAGTCTTGCATCCTAGACACATTTCCCATTATTCTTTCCAGACTTTTCTCTTTTCTCTTAAGTTCTTTCAGTGGTCTTGAAAGATAATATCAACTTCTTTCAGTTTTTTAAAAGCTTTTTTGATTGCCACTTGTTTTTAAATCATTCTCTGATTCCACATTTCTTCATGTAGGCTTACACCTATAGTGAACACAGCAATGAGCTAGGTTTTCCAAAATGGGTCTAAGGATACCTATACAAAGAAGTGACATGGAATTGGTAAAGTGAATGAATTTGAGAATGTGGTACGCACCTGAAAAGATTTTGAGTATGGGAACCAAGATAAAATAGTGGTCTCCTCTCCAATGAGGAGCTTTGCCAATATTGTAGATGGTCATCAACAATCTGACTTTGAGATAATTGTTTGTCATCCCTGATGACTCTCAAAGTTTATTTATTAAGTTACTCTGGGGTTGTGAATTTTGATAAAGAAAAAACTCTTATAAAAGCATACATCCCTACAGTGTCAAATTAGTTGATTGCTACAAGAAAGAGAGGCCGTGTGATACAGGAAAAAGACCATTAGATTTGGAGTTAAAGGGCATTGGGTTTAAATACAAATTCTATCAATTACTACTTGTGTATCCTTGAGTAAGTCACTTAAATTCTTGGGGACTCAGTTTCTTCAGTTCTAGAATGATTAGTGTTGACCTAAATAACTTCTAAGCTGTCATTTGTAAATACCTATAGATGAACCTCTAAATCAAGATAATTAAAAGGAAATGATATCTTATAAAAGGATGATTAATTTGATAACATTATTAATTATTATTTTATTATTATTAATGTTAAATAAATAAATGTTAGAAATAATTAATTAATAACAATGATTAACATTGATAACAAACAACCAAATAAATAATGACAATATAAGTAACAATAACAGGCCACTAAATATCATTTGAAATGTATTATTGAATCATTTAATTTTGATAATTCCATGTACCAAGCTAAGTAATCAGGCTTGGGTATCTAAATTATGCTTACTTATACTTTACTGAGACTTAGAGTGATTTTTTTTTTCAGAATTACAATGACCATTTTAATGGGAATTCTCAGGGTTGTTTTAATCTCCATTTCCTTTATTATTAATGATTACAAACAATCATTATTTTAATAAAGTTCTTAATAAGTTACAATTATTTTGAGAAAACAATTACAATCACCATTAATGGAAAGACATAGACTTTTATTTTTAAAAAGATAAATATTTTATCCAGTGCTGGGATTTCCTGAGTCTAGGAAATTACTAGAATATAAGCTCCTTCTCTCTCCACTATAGATGGACAAGTTGTCTATAGCTTATAGTGTTAGCCTGTTTTCCAGGGCCACTGAGAGGTGAAATCATTTTCCCGTGGCCACACAGCTTTAGGTACGTGTCAGAGGCACAATTTACACACAGCTTTTACAGACTCCAAGGAGGTACCTTGATCTGCTACATTGGGTTGTTTCTTTTTTTTCCCCTTTATAAAAGGGACATTTAAAATAACAAGGTAAGGCTTAGGGCTTAACCTGAAAGGCCAGGGGAGAGAGGACAAGAATATATCTGGGTCACATTTGCCAGGAGGACAAAAATATTTCAGAATCCAGAGGGGGCAGGATAAAAAAGGCCTATGACACAGACAACAAGAAAACAGCCCTGCCACGTTCACAGAGGCAAGCAATGGAATGTCAATATGGCAAACAGCCAGGAAGTCTATGTACAGGGGTGTGTGTAAGGCTCAAATGAGATAATGAATCTACATAGCTTTGTAAACCTTAAAGTACTGTATAAATTTCATTTACTACTATTATGATGAGTCTCTAGTCACCAGGCCTACATTATGGTAATAACTTCATTCCCTAACTTCAACAATCAACCTTCATCTCTTAGAATTGATTTTAAGACATACCTGCCTGATTGGTTCCACACATGAGTCAGGAAAGGGTGAAAAGGAAATAAATGAGATGAAGCAAAATTATAAGGGTCTTTAAATGTCCAAAATGACCAGGGAGATTTGCTGATATTATCTGGAAAAAAAATATGAATGTTACTACTAAATTAGAGTAACCTTTTTTTCACTATGCCTTTTCTCAAAGTATACTAAGTGCAACTACTATCATATTGGAGTGAATAAATTTTTTTACATTAAAAAGAGAAAATATAAAAAAACAAAATTTAGTCAAATGAGCTTCTGAAAGAGTTCTTGCTAATTAATTTTGTTTTCTGCTTTAGAAGAATATTTTTTTTCTCTTTGGGGATAAAGGGTATATGAAATATCTTATCCTCTGTATAGATTAAAATTAATATCCAATACTTCAAGTTTTATATTTAGTAATTTTTTAAATTTATATTTTATATTTAGTAATATTTATTAAATATGTATCTTGAAGTATAAGAAAGTAAGGCTAGGAAAAAACCAAGAGCCTCTCCTCCCTTCTGCACATGGATCCAAAGAGCCAAAGCATGTGGGTGGAAACAGAAACTCAAAACTCTCTCCCTTAGGGAGATGCACAAACAGGAAAAGGAAAAAGGGATTGTGGAGATATGTAGTCTCTAGGGTTCAAGATTCTAAATCAATACAACTCTTTGGTGTGAGGAGGGAGTTAATCCTTTTTTTCTTCCTATTTGAAATAACTCTTCCCCACCTGGAATCCTCCCTTGAAATAAAAATGTATATTTGGGCAAAAAGAATAAAAAATAAACACAGTTTATATTGGACCATATGGGCCTTATTCTATTACAATAAACATGTAATCTACCACTTCTCTGGTAAGAGGAGGGATGCTTTCTTGAGGTAGATCTTTTTCTTTCTTTCATTCTTTTTTTCTTTTCTTTTTTTAACCTTAAAATCTGGAGAGGCAGTCATGTTGTAGTGGATTGAGATAAGGCCTATAATTTAGGAATGTCTAAGGTCAACAGACACTGGCTAGTATGACTTAGTGAAGTCACTTAACCTATCTGTGTCCACAGACATCTGTAAACTAGAATTTGAAGGACAATCGCCCCATAAAACTTTTAGCTTTCCTGACCTATTTTCAACAGCCTTGAGAAGAGTTTATCTGTACCCTGGGAAGAAAGCCAAACTATAAAATAAGCTGAAGGAGAGACAGTACAGTGAGTTTCAAAACTATCACTATGGTCCCAACCTGGGAATCCCAGATAGTCAAGATTTTTTTCTGGATTATGGGGGTCTTTAGGGGTATGTAATGTTGAATATCACATGCTCAAGACTTGAAACATCACAGCCCCTCTTTCTGTGGGATTGGGCAGGAGGGAGGAGGAGAATCTTGGGTCAGGACTATCATAAAAGTCTGAGATTGTACCTAGAAGAGAGGTCATTTTTGACCCAAGCAAGGTGCTTGTATGAACAGAATCCCTTTTCTTTCCCTTCTCTTCCCCCTTTCCTTCCTTCCCTGTTGTCTGCTTTTTTCCCCCCTCCAAATAAAGCAGCTTTTCTCTGCCAGGATCTTATCAAGTCTTCTGTCTGCTCATTAGAGTCATGTCTGGGTACGAGTCTCCCCAAAATTCCGTTCCACACCATAGTAATGGTAGTATCTCAGATTTTTTAAAACAGGGATTCTTTGACTAAACTGGCCATCTTGCAATTCTCCCTGTGTGAAATTCCAACTCCTTCCCTTGGACCTTCTCAAAATTTGTGTCTAGTCCTGGAAAAGTCTCCCTCCTTGCCTTCTTTTCCTAAATCTAATATATAATCTTTCCAGTCTTGGTTCAGGTGCCATCTCCTTTAAGAATTCTTTTTTTTTTTTTTGGTTTGAGAGTTTGAAGCCATCCCCTCACCCTTTACAATTTGACTCTTTTGAAAATTACTTATTCTAACTCATCTGTGAACATGTTGCATATGTTTCCTCATGTAAAATGTAAGCTCCATCAAGGCAATTCTTATTTCCCTTTTGTATTTTCACCATTAGTGCTCAACACAGAATTAGCCACACCATTGACATTTAATTGATTTTAATTGATTGATTGACTTTCTTTGGGTAGGAACAAAGATAATTTGAGATAACTGAAAGTTCTCTGGATATAATTTTCTTCAATGAGGGAAGAGGAAAAAGTAGCATCTTCTGAGTTCGCGAGTTATTAATGCATCTAGCAATAGGTAACAACTCAACAGTTTAGTTATTTGTGGTAATATTATCTGATGATTATACAGCAATGTAGGTCGCTGCATAAATGTTTGTTGGATGGAATTGAATTGAATTCCGACTCCCATGGGTTGAAGTAGTGACTGGATAATTCAGTGACTCACTCTCTGATACTCATGCCTCATCTGGGTCAGACTTTTTAACTCTTCCCAGGTTTAGTGAGGGTAAGCATTGGTCAGCTTGACATGTTATTTTCACTTTCAGAAGAAGAAAAAGCCTGGGATGTGTGAAACATTAATTTTTTTTTTTGTTCACTGCCTTTCAGAGTAACTGGTTCCCTTTGTAATATGATGAATTTTTATTTTATGCTTTTAAAAACATGATTCTGTGAAAGGATCCAGTGGCTTGACCAGACTGCCATAGAGAGTCCTTGATATATAAGAAGTTAGGAATTTCTGTTCTTTGCTAGGGATGGTGTGTCACCATCTGCTTTTCCTACCTTAAAGTTTATAGGTAGGAAATTGTCAATCAGTGAGACTGCATATGAAATCTTATTTCAAACCTGAAAACTTGTCAGAAGATTAGAGAAAAGGGTGAAGACCTTAGGTGGGAGAGGAGGCTCATAGAGACAAGTGACAACCTGACACAAGTAAATTTATGAGCATCAGAGTTCCCTCCCCCAAATCCTTGGACTATTTAACCCCCCCCCCCCCATTCAAGTAACCATATGATGGTCAACTTTCCCATTTACTTTGGCTTTACAGAAATAGCCTGTTTCTGCTGTGGAATAGAGCTTTGGTTTTGGACGTGCCTTCCAAAAATGTTTTTCTTAATCCAAAAGCTTTCCTTCCCATCTTCACCCCCTTTTAAAAAATTATTTAATAACAGTTACATATGAAATACCTCCTATGGCTCAAGCACCTTGACAAGCAATATGGAAAACATAAGAATGAAATATTTGCCCTCAAGGAACTAGAAATACAGAACTTTTCAAAGACAAGTTGTCTGGAAAAACAAAACAAAACCAAAACAACAAGAAAATAGATACAGGCACTATTCTATTGAACTCACAGTAGCTAAACTGAAGTTAAGGGCATTGAGAAATTGCATTGTGAGCAGCTGTGACATTTTATTAGTTTTTAGTCCATAAATGATTGTGCATTGCAGGTAACATGAGCCAACTATTATTTTCTTATATTTCTGTACTCCGAAGGACCATGTATACTTAAGCAAGCAATGTTAACATCCAAGCAGGGGGAAAATAATGATAATGGTAAAGGGTAGGAGGGAAAGAAGGGAGAAAGGTAGTTTTCAGGCTAAGGTAGCACTTAAAACCATCAAAGCGAGACTAAAATATCAATATCCATATTCTGTCCTGGAAACTGGAAATGTGAAATATCTTACCAAAATGCTTATAAATTGCTCCTAAGAGCAGAGGTTCAAAAATGCCATTTAACTGTATCCAAACTCATAATAATCTTAATATCAGGTTAGGTTTTTTTTTTTAAACAAATAACAACTTATCAAATTTGTGAAGTCTTATTCCACTGCATTCAGGCAGCAAGTGGTGGGTGCAAAAGGTGATCAGTGGGTTTAAAATACTGGGAAAAGTCTCTTGAAGGAGGTAGCAATTGAGCTGAGACTGGAAAGGCTAAGTAGAGGTTCTGGCATGAGCAAGCTAGAAAGGAGACCTTTCTAGACTTAGGGACATTTGATGCAAAGATCCTAAGGAAGACAATGACATAGATGGTAGAGTGGAAAGAGCACTATGGAGTCAGGAAGCCCTAAGTTCAAAACCAACCTCAGATATTTAGTAATTGTGTGACCTGGGCAAATTACTTAAGTTTTGTTTCCCTCAGTTTCTTTAACAGTAAAATGGAAATAATATTACAATAATAATAATAACAGTAATAATAATAATAATACTAATACTTCCCAGGGTTGTTGAGCTGATCAAACAAAATATTTAGGAAATATTTAGCACAGTGTCTGGTACATAATAAGTGCTATAGTATTGTTAGTTTGTTAGCTATTTGTTATTATTAATATCAAATACAATGTCATATAAGGAGAAGAGCAAAGTACTCAGTTTGGATGGAGTATAGGGTATGTAAAGGGAGTCATGGCTAATCCTCCTGAAAAGCTAGAATGGAGTCAGAATGCAAAGAGCATTGAAAACCAAACAGATAGGAGTTTGGGTTTTATGCAAAGATAACTGGGCGTGGGGAGCAGTTGAGGAACCTGTGTTTTAAGAAGTTCAAGTTGATCCTCTACCTTCAAATTTCTCATAATTTATTGGGAAGGATTTTTTTTTCCTTTGGAGTCATTAGATTGCCTTTTGTCTCATATTTCTTTGTGGGCATGTCTCTGCTAACTTACGGTATATTGATTCATCTTGAAAACATACATTCTTTTTTTTTTTACAACTGGGATACATGTATGTATATTTTAAGAATATATTTTATTCATATTTTGTGTCTCTCTCTGAGATCTGAAAGCCATTTTCTATGACTGATTGTATTTTTGGAGAAAAAAAAGTCAGAACAACTGATAGATACATAAAATATGTGCAATATACACTACTTCTAGATTTTCTACTTACATAAAGGGATAGGCCATGTCTTCTCAAAGTAATATGACTTCTCATTTCTTGTTATTTGCATTCCATTTGATCTTTATCTTTTTGTTACATTTATTTTGAATTTTGCGGGTAGTATTCTTTCCATACACATTGTTGTTGTCATATTTTATTGCCTCTGCTTACTTCAATCTGCATCAATTACATCAATTACTATAAATCTTTCCATCCGTCTCTGTATTCATCATACAATATGAGAGTATTTTATTATATTATAGTCACATACCAACATTTATCTACCTATTACTCAAGTGAATGATATCTACTTTGTTTCTAATTTCTAGCTATCAGACACTCACAGTAATGGAGTCTTTGGTTCGAAGATTGTAGACTTTTTATTCAATTTATTGATATAATTCCAAATTGTTTTCCATAATAGCTGCATCATTTCAGAGGTTGACTAACAATGTATTACTGTGCCTACATTTCTACAACCTTTCCAACATTGACTCTTGCTATTTTGTCCATTTTTGACAATTAGTATGGTGTGAGATGAAACATCAGGGTTGTTTTTATGTTTTCTTATTATTAGTGATTTGTTATATTCAAGAGGCTATGATTACTTTATAGTTCTTTTCAAAAGTATTTACTTTTATTATTATTTATTAATTCTTATTTATTATAAATACAAAATCCTTATCAGAGAAAGTTGATACAAATTTGTTGGTTTTCCCCCCTCCATTTGACCATTTCCTTGCTTATCTGAGATACATTAATGTTGTGAGTTATGTATGTATTCTTACAATGATTTTATTGGTGAGTTTGGAAACATTCTCTATGTAACTCTTCTATTCTTCTGTCTTTATGGTTTTAGAGAGCTACCTAGGGCACTGAGAGGTTAAGCGACATTGCCCATGTTCATACATAGGATAGGTGTCAAATATAAGACTTGAACCTGAATCATCCTGACTCTTACCTACTATCCCACTTTTAATAAACATTTAATGAATCAGATTTTATGAAACTGAGATTAGAATTTATTTCTAGTGAAATATAGTGGTACCTACATTTTCCCATCAATGATTACACAAACATTAAAGGTTAGAAGATGAAATTATTATGTAAAGCTGCAAAAACTATTAGGATATATCTACCGCCGAAAAGAACAGTTTTTTTTTAGCCTCAACTTTCAAGTTTTGTAGGTTTTTTTCCACTATAAGTATTTCCTTTAATTCAAATAAAAGAGGCCCACTGTAACACCCTGTATTCAATCCACCTTGCCATGTCTTCAAACACAGTGAAATTAGCAGGTCAAGTCAAATTGCTAATTAAACACACAGGTTAAACAGAAAGATCTGGAGCCTGGATTTAGAAGCTAAACCCAGCCTTAGAGCCACTATCTATGGAGAATTACAAATTTAAAGGAAAAGCACTTAAAATGTAAGGCACATGCTGGACCCACAAAGCAACCATCTCAGCTGACTAGAACTTCATTTCTACCAGGAGCACGTTTTCTAAATCAATAAATCTAGAATCTTAAAAAATACACACACACACACACACACACACACAAAGCAGAGCTATCTGATTCATTATCACATGAAGCTGAACTCCATCCAGTAAGTTTAAACTGGACAAACATGCAGCAAAAAAGCTCTATTTATGGAAATAGAAAGCATTTCAAAAATCCATCTTGCAGCTCTTCAAGTGTTCAGCAAATATTCATTCCCCTCAGGTGATTCTCACTCATTGCCTGAGGCATCAGGAATTAACTCAAGCCAGACTCAGTGAAATGTTGTGATTATCTATGATAAAGAAAACCAACTGATTTAAGTGGCAGGCCTCTGATTCCTTCAACCCTGGTTAAGTTCTTGACCTTGCCTCCTGGCATAAACATACACCCACATATCCCTCAATAATCATCAAGATTCAAGGGTCTGAGTTAAGGTCTCCTTACCAGGTGCCATTATTCTAAAGAATTAATTAGGGATTGTGAGTTGTAACATTGCAGAATGAATCTATTTGTCTTAAAAATTAATTATCCAAACAAAATGAATTTTAATTCTCTTCTATTTTTTTCCAGAATATTTAGCTGTACCTAAAAAATACCCTAAAATGCAAAGATTTCAAAGACAAGTAGGGAAGGGGTCTAGCTTGCATTTTTTGACCTAGACTATCAAAATCAGGTTGCCATATCACCACCTAAGGAGTCTAACTTTCCCTGAGTGGTCTGGGAATATCTATTATTTTCATGATCTTGAGCCACTACCAGCTTCACTATACCTATAATTAGATAACAAAGATGGCTGCCTAGTTCCATTTAGCCATTTACCATATGTTACTTTTTATAAAGGTATATTTACTTAAAAATATGCCAAGAACAAAAATCAAAAATTGACTCAGTACTTTATGAGCATATTTTTCCCTTTAGAACTTTCTCTCTGGAGGGAAATAGTATCAACTTGATTCTTTTCTTATATAACACTGGCCATACTAAGGACATGAAAAATGCCAAATGAACTTTGGATGAGTCTCTTGTTATTTTTCACTGATCAAGAAGGTCATGTTTTGTTCTTCTCAACTTTGATACTGGGCCGGGTGAAAATCCTAGCTATATATATTCTTTACTACAAATGTACTGTTAATGTTAATCTGTGGATTCCTGCAAAGTGGCCATGGTCTCTCCCTTATTTTTCAATTGTTCCTTTAACATTTCAATTTCTTTTTTTAAGTCTGCCACTGACGTATTGTGTGCCTCAGGTTTTTTTTTGTATGACCCTTATAGACATAGGTTGCTACTTTCCTCAATTTTTCAAGGTCCATAGACTCCCAGTTAGGACAGCTAGTTTCAAAGTAGTACAGTACCCTTTGTACTTTCTAACACTGAGATGCTGAGGTACTCTCTATTTTCTTTTTTTCTTCTTCTTTTTTTTTCTTTAAATGCTTGCCTTCCATCTTGGAATCAATACTATGTATTGATTCTAAGGCAGAAGAGCAGTAAGGGCTAGGCAAAGTTAAGTGACTTGCCCGGGGTCACACAACTAGGAAGTGTCTGAGGTCATATTTGAACCCAAGACCTCCTATCTCTGGGCCTTACTCTCAATCCACTGACCTACCCAGCTTCCCCTAGTACTTTCTATTTTCAAACTGCACAAGGATCTACTCCATATAGAATGCAAAAGAAAAAAAAATACACATCCATAGATGAATAGCCAAGTCCAATTTCTCAAGTGACATAGCCACAGAGGGGAAATATCTGATGTATTTTATCTTTAAGTATGATTTATCACCAGATTGTGAGGAAAAAGGAATGACAGTAGAAATAGAGCTGAAAGGACCAAAGCAAGAGAAATATAGAGGATTTGGGTTAGCCATTTTTAATTTCTTTGAAGGAAATTAGGGAGCCTCCTTTTTATCTTATGGTTATCCATATGGATGAGTTATAGACCCATGTTGGTGAACCTATGGCACATGTGATAGAGGGATCTGGTCCCCTCCCCCTAGCCACAAGCATCTGAGGACATTCCTTCCATGCCCTGCCCCTCTGCACAGCAACCCAATGTGAGCACTTGCTTCCTTCCCTGTCTGGAGTAAGGTGAGGAAGGGGGGGAGTCACATATGTAGTGAGAATTTTAGTTTGGGTACTTTGTCTCTAAAAGCTTTGCCATCATTGTTATAGACTATCAGTGTGCTCTTCTTTGTCTTTCAAATGTACTTCCCTTACACATTATTATGAATCTTCTGGAAGGACCTTCCCTTATTCTATGAATGAGGAAATTGCAATGGCCAAATAAGCTGATAGGGTCTACAGTTATAGGAGGAAAAACGATTCCTTCTTTATGAAAATATCCTTTTTTGTTTTAGAGTTTACCAAACACTGACCTGAACAAACTATCATTCTTATGTTTAAAAAATGATTCAGTTTTTACTATAATTCAATTTATCTCCAACTTTTTGGGACTATAGCATTTGTGTATGTGAACACATTGTGGCCATTAGAAGACACTAGATAGATAGTAGAAAGACAGATATAAGTCTACATAGATATAGGAAAAGTATAGGTATAAATATACATATATATTAATATAGAGATGGCATAGACATTGATTAAATATAGGTCTAGAGACACTAAGAAGAATGAAAGAACAGTCACAACATCAGATAAAAAATCCAAAAATGGGGGCAGCTGGGTTGCTCAGTGGATTGAGAGCCAGGCCTAGAGATGGGAGGTCCTAGGTTCAAGGCTGGCCTCAGATACTTCCTAGATGTATGACCCTGGGCAAGTCACTTGACCCCCATTGCCTAGCCCTTACCACTCTTCTGCCTTAGAATCAATACATAGTATTGATTCCAAGACAGAAGATAAGGGTTTAAAAAAATCCAAAAATCCTGGGGTTTTATAATTCCAAAAGATTAATTTTTAATTACCCCAAAATATGAAAGTTCCTTGTAGATTATTTCTTGGCACCAGAAATATTTAGAGACTATCCCAAGTGGTAATACTCAATCATTTCCTTAGGCCAAAGGTTATTTCCAACAGAATTCATTCAGTCATTTCAATATCACATTGGTAATGCTTCCATTACATGACTCAATATCTCCTCAAAACTCTGTCATCTTTCTTCTCAAAAAAATAACTGAATTGCTGTCGACAATTTTGCTTGAGGAATAAGTCAGTCTTGGGCACAACTATTAAACTACTGAAATCTATTTTGTCATGTTTCAGAAAACAACTCAGAAAAAGAAAGGATTTTTCACAATATTCATTTCTCTTTCCTCATCCTTTGACTCTATAGACAATTACTGATTGTGAATCAAATTGTGTGATTTCAGTAGAAATATCAGATTATTAATGATTCTTCAAAATGTGTGCTATTGATAAAATTAGAGGAGACATGAGAAGTATTATAGTTGAGATTTCAGCTCTAAATGGTATAAACAAAAAGAAGGTTTAAGATATAGTCTTGAATCATTTATATTATTTAAATTAGAAGAATATTGAACTATAGGAAGAATGATATAATTGATATCAGGACAGTCTATGGTTTAAATACCACCTCCTACATGTACTTTGAATATGACCATAGCAACTCATTTGATTTCTTTAGTCCCAATTCCTTCTTTTCTAAAGTGAAAATAATAAAACTTGGTAATATATATCTACCAAGTGTGTCAAAAGAGTCAAAGTAAAGTGCTATATATGCTTAAGAAGTATAAGAAAGATAATAAGAAAGATATAAGAAATACAGGGTGTCCCAAATATCTCCATGAAATGTCTATTTGTTTTATTTATTTATATATCAACACATTAAAACCAGAAAGGAACCACATGTTCATCTTGTTCAGTTCCTAATCCAGCATACTATGAGATGCATGTTTGACATTTGGATTAAAAGGATATATATATACCTTTTATTTACAATATAGAGTAAACACCCTAAATTCTCTATTTTAAAAAATCAACCATGCATTAGTGATCCATCAAACACTTTTCAAAGATAATATGTTTAGAGATGGACAGGACCTAAGAGGTTAAGTAGTCCAACCCCATTATTTTATAGAAAAGGAAACCAAGCTAAGAAATTAAAGTTATGTACTTAAAATTTCACTAGTAGGAAATAGCAGTTAGGATTTGAACTTAATTGTTCGGACTTCAAATCCAGGACTATTATTTTAAGGAAATTTGTCTATCCAGAATGGTCAAATGGCACTAGGTATCCTTATAAAATTTTTTTGTTTCAAGAATAATTCTGTTCTTTTTTGCATTATGGTTTAGAATTATTTTATTTTAAAATATATTTGCATGCATTAAGCTAGGAACTTCCAATTATTGATGTGTTTAAAGGGTCTCAACATTTTCTTTGTCTCTATGGCTGTTATTAAACAATTAATGTCTTCTACAGTCAATATACTTGATAAGTCCCATAAAATTAATTCTCTTTTTAAGAAAATTTTTCTTTACTTAGTATGATGATTCATATATCAAGCAATCATCACCACTGCTTGTAAGAACCTAAGCATTTTGGCCCTCAATAGTCAGAGAATATATGTTTGATATCATTTTCAAATTCAAATTCAATTGAATTCCTCCACTTTGCAACTGTTGCTCTGCCTGGTTTCAATTTTAGAACAAGATGCCTGGCCTAGAATAAGTTCATGACTTCTAAACTTACCACCATACTGCCAATTCACTTACCACCATACTGCCAATTCAAGCCATGATTGGCGACCTCCCTTAGCCTCCTTTTCCCATTTTTTTGAAGTTCAAGGGCAGAATACCAAATGACACCCAAAGACTTCCTTTAGAACAGAGACTTGACTTGGCTCACTCCATTTCATGTCTTTGGATTTACCTGGTTTTAAATTCAGAGAACAAGACATCCCTTTGCTAGGGAGCCCTTGGGGTATCAGTTCCCACTACTCTCCATCTCACCTACTCTTCCTTACTTCTCTTTGGGTTGCCTCTCCCTTTAAATTTTAAGCTTCTTGAGGCATGAATTGTCTTTCTTTTTATTACTTATATTACCCACATCTTAGCACAATCTTTGGCTGATATTAAGGACTTAATAAAAGTTTCTTCCATTGGAATGTAATTCCTTGAAGTGCATTTCAAATGTTTCTATCTTTAATTAGACTTCCATCATCTTTTTGTTTGGGAAATTGTCTGCATCTCTAAATTTCCAAAACAATTCTTTTGAAGGTCTCTTGTGTACTAAGAATGCATCGTTTTTATATAATATTCATTTCTGCAAGAGTATCATTCTCTTATTATTTCATAAAGTCTATTAGACAAAGAGTAAGTTTCTTGGTCTATTTTTCATTTTCATCCAGAACAGAGCCTGAGGCATAAAGGTCCATTAAAGAGTAAAATATGGCACTATTATATGTTTATACATGTGTTTATTTGTATGGTTATTGCAGTGATAGAATTTCATATAACATTAAAGAAATCATTTACTTTGTTAGTTATCTAACATCTGCAAGCAATGTCAGAATATGAGAAAAAAGGTAAGAATCTGTTCTGACTGCATATAAGTAAGACAATTGCTTTTTACTGTGATATTGCTTTTTTAAAGACACATCCAGAATAATTGTATAATTAGGATAATCCATTTAATTCAACAAATATTTATCAAAATCAATAATTAAACTAATGCTATTAAGATAGTTGAACATTTCATGCCTCACTACTATTTATCAGTTCTAGTTATCTGTATAAAGAAATGTTAGAACCACTGTTACAGACAAAAGAGTGGTTGCCTTAAACTGTGACCTCGAAAATATGGTTTCAAGACTTTGAATTGCCAAAACTGTAAAGATAATTTTAGTGTCTTGATTTTATATTAAAAATAAAGTGGTCACCATGGGGAAATTCCCAAAATATGAAATACCCAAGTCAGCTGGGTTTTATGGAGATTTTAATTAATAAAAATTAAGGGATTAATGAAAGGGAGAGAGAAAGTAAGAGGAAATAATGAGAAAAGGGCTAGGCCACTCTAGGCCAGCCTAAGCTTAAGCCTTAAGAGGGAGATCAGTCAGTCTTTAATCCACTCACCACAAGATTTTTCCCAAGTAAGATTCTAGTGTTCAGAGAGACCCTCCAGTTCAGCTCCTCAGCTCCAATTCAGCTTCCAAGGCTGAATTTTCTTTCAGCCACCGAGACAGAGACCAGCCTCCAATTCAGCTCCATAGCTGAATTACTTCAGAGGCCTTTCAGACCTCCTTTAAAAGAGAATTTTCTCCTATGTCACCTCCCCTAAGTTTTCACATCTACCAATCACAGTAGACGTTTTCCAGAGGACTGACCATTCTTAATTCACACCTGAGTAGACTAAAACCTTGCACCTCTTGCTAAGCTTGCTTAAACTTTTAGTGATTAATTTGACCTTCATAGGTACTTAGTACCTTTTTGTATTAGATCTAAAAATAGCTTAAGGGTTTTAGCTTCACTTTGAGTACTTTTCATTGTTCAGTAAGGAGTTTACAACTTTATCTTCCCCTAAAGTATGCCTAAGTATGGGTGGAGTAATGTTAGAGTTCTCACATTCCTGATCAAGTACCTTCATTGTTTAAAATGGGGAATGATCTTAACCAAATGTTCTAAGGTAGAGTCTGAGAATTTTTAACATTCACAAGTCTGAGAAATTTTAAGATTCACACAATAGATGGTCAAAAGGTTGAATTTACCTTTAAAAAGATCACACACTATTGTATATTCAAAATATATTTCAATTTGCAAACTCACTATTCTATATGTAACTTGCTGTATTAAAGTTCTTTATTACAACTATTACACATATTCTCCATTTTCCACTTTTCATTTTGCTCTCATTTTCTAATGTAAAAAGGTGACTAAAATGATGAGCAGACAGTCACAAAATGTTTTTGTTGCCTTTTGAGATTCTTCAGTTTGAAAATTGGGCCAAATATAATCAATCATAGAATATGTGTTTTAGTATGATGTATTAACTTTGTCATGAAGCTGTTACTGAGTAATTAATAGCTTTATCAGAGATGGCATTCTCAAGTAACTGCTGGAAAAAAAGGTATTTCTATTAAACTAACATATTAGTGTCTAAAAAAAATCCAGAGTTAAAGGTCCTCCACTAGTGTTTCTTTCTTAAGATTAAATTGGATGGCAACATTTAAAAAAGAAATTTCATGGGATACTTCTTGGGATAAAGCAAAAATCCCAGGGATAGAGCAAAAAAAAAAAAACAGAGGAGTCATTTTTTTCTGAACATTCCCAACACTTCTTTTTAAACAACTTTAAAATAATGCCTTAAATTGAATTCTTAAGTAGTAGAATCAATAAAAGGTCAATATTTGACAATTTCAAGCCAAAATCACTTAGCAGGCATAAAAAGAGAGATCTGAGACAATGGGATGGAGAGTGGCAGAGAGCACAAGTGGATGAACCAATGGTGGTGAGTCTAGGTTGGAAGCAGCAGCAACTAAAGGAGATCTCAACCCAATTTAGAAGCAGAATCGCCAACTTGTCAGAAAGAATTTACGGGGAGACTTCCAGGTTAAGATGGCCAAGGTGGAAGCAAGGGACTTCCTCTACTCACTACTTACTGGTTTAAAAAGGGAAAAAAAAATCAGAGGAGCAAAAAATTAGAAATAATAGAAAAATGAAATTAATTACTTGGTAAAAGAGACACAAAAATTGGAGGAAATAACACTTAAAAACAGATTTGGCAAAATGGAAAAGAAGTACAAAAACTATCTGATGAAATAACTTCTAGAAAGCAGAAATAGTCAAGTGAGGAGAAAAGGGTGCAAACATAAATTGCAGAAAGATAATTATTCCTTAAAAATTAGATAAGGCAAGTGGAAACAAATGTCACCACAAGACTTCAAGAAAAAATAAAATAGTCAAAGGAATACAAAACTAAATGAAAGTGTGAAATATCTTATAGGAAAAATAAATAACCTGGAAAACAAATTGAAGAGAAATAATTTAAGAATTTTCGGACTACCTAAAACCATGACCAAAAAATAGCATAGCCTTCTTATTTCAAGAAATCATCAAAGAAAATTGCCTAAAATTGAAAGAATCTCCACTATCACCACCTGAAAGAGATCCTTGAATAAAACCTATAAGAAATATATTATAGCCAAATTTCAGAGCTCTGAGGTCAAAGAGAAAATACTTCAAGGAGCCAGAAAGAAACTATTCAAATACAATGGAGTCACAGTCTGGATCACACAATATTGATGAACTTCTACTCTAAAGGATAAGAAGACTTGGGTCATAAAATTCTAGAAGACAAATTAATTAGAATTATTAATAAAATCTGCTCAGCAAAATTGAATATAATCCTTTGAGGAAAAAAATGGATTTTTAATGAAATAGAAGACTTTTAAACATTCTTTTTTAAAAGACCAGAGCTGAATAGAAAATTTCACTTTTAAATATTTGACTGAAGAAAAACAGAAAAAGGTAAATATAAAAGATAAAACATAAGGACTCCACAAGATTAAATTGCATATCTTTTGTATGGGAAGATAATACATGTTACTTCTATAGGGCATTTATAAGGCTTCTACATACAAAGGGAGTACTAGAGTGAGGTTGGGAGGTTAGAAAAAATAAATAAGTGAGAGAAAGAAGAAGAGAAAGGTAGAATAGGGAAAATTATCACACATAAAAAAGCATAAAAGGAAGAATTGTTAAGGGAGGGCAGGCAATGCTTGAAGCTCATTCATATCTAAATTGGTTCAAAGAGTGAAGTACCTGACCCTGTTATTGTTTATTCTATGGATTGTATTCTTTTGTCCATTGACTCTATCACCTTCTCTTGTCACTATATTTTCTACTTCCTATTTTATAATGGGAATTAATGGCAACTGATCATTCTTAAGTAATCATGAAAAATAGAGGTTAAGGAAACTAGTCAATCTGAATAGAACTATTTTTAAGATAAAGTGGGTCAAATGATTATCTGAAGCCTCCTTAAATATCCAACTCAGGCAATAGTTTAGAATCTATTCCTCCATTGGGAAATCATTTAGGCATTTTGTTTTCCATGAGTCTTTTGCTTAGTCACATTATCTAATCTGGGATTGAAAACCAGGAATATTCATCATGGAGATACTCAAGTGAATCCTTTTGAATCATATAACCTAGGCAGGAAGCATGTTAAGGTCATCAGATAGAAAAATGAGCAACTCCATCCTTCAGAGGAAAGCAATTGAAATTGATGAAGAGAGAGCCAAACCTTCACTGGAGGCACCCATCAAGACTACATTTTTGCCAAGACATCTACCTTTTTTTTTTAAATTAGGTCTTATTCTTTTCCTTTTTTTTCATTGCAAATTCAGACCTTTCTTTTCCATGATATTTCAGGAAATATTTTGGGCCAATTATCTTTTTTAGACAGCTGCAAGTTATAATGCATCCTTTCATTCTTCTCCAAGGGTGACTTAAATAGAGTGATCTAATCAAGCAACATCATATCTGCATGATAGTGATATACATCTTGACTGAGATACATAAAATAGAATTGAATGTATGCAAATTAAATGTCCATGCATTTTCCAGGAAGATTACAACTGCAAAGTAAGGTATATGGTATTTACATAGCCTCTATTCTTTATGAGCAATCATTGAAGCTTCTCTCTATAAAAGATTATTTCTTTTTAAAGGCCCTTTCATCAATTAATCTGCTTTTCTAGCTTCAGGCACCTGAATTACAAGCATCTTATTTGTCATTCTAAGCAACACATAGATGACTTTAGTGAACTCTGGAAACACAGAATTTGCTGAGGGAATTTATGATCAAAGAGGTCAGTATTTAATTTGACTAACAAAAGGAGAGTCTTGGGGACAGAGAGAACAATATTTGTTTACAACTTTAAAAATACCTTAGAAGAAAGTGTGTGTTATTAATTCTTTACCCTGCTTATGTTAAAACTGATGGTTTTAGTAGAGAAAACTTATATTATGATTTACTCCAATTCATGTGTTTTTTAAAATTCAAAACAGTTCTGCAAACTATAAGTGATTTGAAAAAAAATTGCAGTATGTTCTTGCTAAAAATAGTATAAACAGTTATAGTCCCTTCTCTTTAAAAAGGACATACATACATATAATTAGAAAAATCTAAGAATACAAATTTATTAAGGTCTAGAGGGGCATCTCATAGAAAGACTAAAGCAGAATAGCATATACAACAAAGATAATGATAAGAGTGGGTTAGAAAAAAAGAGGAACAATGATAATGATATATCAAAGTTAACTTAGGAAAGGACAATTGGGTTCTACTAATCTGATTTACTTTGGATCATGATATGAGGATGTTTTTATTTCTTTTTGCTCCATTGGTATGATTTACCACTGGAATTTTAAATAATCCAGATATACACTCAGTGTGCTGCATCTATAACATGACAATGATTCAATTTAGTGATGAAAAATATATAGTTTGATAGAACTAAATGTAAATTTAGAGAAAAATACTGCCAGCTGAAAAATATGGAGGTGGGGGGTAAAAACATTTAAGATATACAATATATTTATATTGCTTCAAATAATTTCAAATGATCCCTCTGCCTCTTGCTGGTCCAGACAAATAGTTAATAATAAATATAATAATAATAAATAATTATAATATAAATATAAATAATAAATAATAATAAAAAATAACAAATAAATGCAATTAGTACCAAGCTATACATCACTGACCCTGCTCTATGTTAGTTGTTATCCAGCAATGCTAGAGTATAGGTGGACTACACACTGCTCCCAAATAGTTTCTAGCTTCCTTTCTTAAAATGACTAAAGAGATTGCTTCAATTGCTTCATATAAGTAATCAACCACATTCATTGAATACCGACTGTTTACATAACATTGGGAGATAGTATGAAGGAAAATAAGCAATATCTCTATCATTATGGAGTTTATAATCTTATAAAGATAAAAAGTCTATGCCCTGTAGAAGAATATGAACACCTAACAGTGTGATAATGGAGAATTCTAAGGTTTTGGAGATATGCTGGGAGCAGCAATAGTCAATTTCAATTTAAAGGAGGAATTCCTGAAAAAGGGATAGTTTACATGATTGTATTGAAGGGTAGAATCATTGTGGAATAGAATAGCTTGGGGCAAGAAGAATGAAGAGAACACCTTCAAGATAAGGGCAGCAACTGTTGTGTCTCCCCAGGTACCAAATACAATGTTTCACATGTAATAAGCACTTAAACAAAGTTTATTAAATGAATTAATTTAGTCTTAATCTTTCCATTAATAAACTGTATGATTTTTGCTTAGATGTTTGAGATTCATTTTCCTCATTTGCAAAATAAAGGTATTAAACTAGGAGAATGTAAGGTCCTTTTCTATCAGGCAGAGACACAAAAGCAACTTTCAATCATTCAACTCTAGTCATCACACTAAGCAATTAGCATACAAAGATAAAAGCCAAATATCCTCAACCTTCAATAGCTTTATAAATTAATGGGAGATATAGAATGTACCTATCTCCATATTCACAGAATGTCTAAAAATCAAATAGAAGGTAACCTTGAATGAGGGTGTTAATAATCTTAGAGGAAATTTTTAAAAAGGCTTTATGAAAAGACATACCACCTTGCCAAAGGTGAAACTTGAGTTTAACCTTACAGGAAACTAGATATTTCAGGAGAAGGGGAAGTGAATATTCTAAGTTAAAAAACCTGCAGAAAGGGGATGGAAATTTTGTGTGTGAGTTGAAAAGTTAAGAAAAAAGTATGTTAACTCTAGTGAAGCAGACATTGGTTGAAGTCCTAGCTCTGCCACTCATCACTTATATGAACTAGGTCTTTCTTGGTCTTTACTTAATTCCTTTATAAAATGGAGGTGATATAATCTATATTGCTAAACTCAGAAAGTAATAGGGACCATCACTTTATATAATATATGTAAAGCTCCCCATAATTTGAAATCATGAGCATAGACAAAAATAAAGATGAAGAGATACTGAGAGGGAAAATTTATGGAATACATCATCATTCTAGTTTCAAGTGGCCATCTTGGTCAAATTGCAGTGTCAGAGGTAAAAATAAAGATTGTTTTGATTTGCATTTATTTTATTATTAATGATTTGGAGCATTCTTTCATGTGATATCAAGCCTTTTGCAATTTTTTGAGAACTTTTAGTTCATATATTTAAACTACTTATCTATTGAGGAATAGATTTTAATCTTTAAATATGACTGTGTTTCATATATGTACATATATAACACATATGTATATATAGTTTATTTATCTTTGACATCAAACCCTTATTAGATAAATATGATACTGAAAAAGTCACAGGAATATAATATCATGGATTTAAAATGAAAAAGGGATTTAGAGGTCACTTAGTTTGTCATCCCTTTTTTCTAAGTTTGAAAATTGAGACTCAGAGATTTCTTGACTTGCCCAATTTCAGATTTCTGGTAAGTGGTAAAACAAAGATTCAAATTGAGATTTTTTGACATTTAAACCACTATTCTCTCCATTATACAATGAAATGGAGACATAAATATTGATGAGACAGAAATAAAAGCCTAAAAAGTACAAGAGTAATCTTCATTGTTTATTGTATTGTCTATTTACATTGAGTAGAATTCCTTATGTGTGACAAATGAATAATTACTTGGCTAAATAGAGGTACAAATTATTAAAATGTCTTTCAATTTTCCACAGTTTCCTCCAACTCAACATCTTTTAAACTTAGAAAATTATTTTCAATTCCAAATTCTCTCCCTCTCTCTACCTTATCACTCCACCCACAGAAAAAGCAAGAAATATGAAACCTATCCTACATGTTAAGTCATGCAAAACATATTTCTATATTAACCCTGTTGCCAAAAAAAGGCAAGAAAAATCAAGTGAAAAAATATGATTTAATCTTCACTTAAAGTTCATCAGTTTTCTCTCTAAATGTAGTAACATTTTTTTCTTCATGGATCCTTGAGAATTGACATGGATTATTATATTGATTTACGTAGTTAAGTCTTTCAGAGTTTATTATTGTGATAATATTGTTGTTCCTGGGTACAATGTTCTCCTGGTCCTATGAACTTAACTTGGCATCAATTTATATATATTCTTAGATTTTTCTAAAACCACATTCTTCATCAATTCTTATATCATAAATATTTCTTATAATATTATATCACAATCATATATGAGAACTTGTTCAAACATTCACCAACAAATGGGCTTCCATTCAATTTCTAATTCTATACAAAAAGATCTTCTATAAATATTTATGTATAAATAGGTCTTTTATTCCTTCTTTGATCTCATTAGGATCAAAACTAGAATGTGTATTGCTGGATTAAAGGCTTGCATAGTTTCATAGCCCTGTTGGTCACAGTTCTGAAATGTTTTTGTCGCATAAATTCACAGGAATGCCAATCAAAGTTTCCAACCCATAAAATAACTTTATTATGAGAGGGCCAAGTCTCACAACAATGCAGTACTTATGGTCAAGATCAAGAGATTCTGAGCGCTGTGAGAGACCATCTTTTATCCCCAAGGAATATCACAACTTTTAGACCAATATAAAAATAATCCAAGACAAAGTTATATAATAGAGGCAGGCAGAAGCAATGTTCACTGGTTAGCACAACCAGGAAATACTCCTTATTGGCATAAGAAGTCACTTTATAGACAAGGGGAGTAGACTGAAGGCCAAGTTACAAGTTTAAGGCCATGATTGCTGAGGGTGCACAATATAGCAAATTTGAAGATTAAAGCTAGGCAGTGAGGCTGCACTTAGGCCTATGAGGTCTACTTAATTCAAAACCTTACTACTTCTACTAAAATAATCACAAAAAGCCTAACTTATGTTAACATTATTTAACTATCTTAGAATTACAATTATAATTATCTAAGGATTACTACAAACTTTAAAATCTAATCCTCATATAAAGAGGTAGGGGGATTTTCACTTACATTTTCAAGAATGGTCAGATCAGTTAATGACACCAACAACAGATTAGTGTCCCAGTTTTTCTTCATCCCCTCCAGCATTTGTCATTTTCTATTTCTATCAGGTTTTGTAAGATGGATAGGTATCTTAGTTGTTTTAATCTGCACTTTTAATCAACAGTATTTTAGGGCATTTTTTAAATGTGACTAAGAGCTTTTATTTCTTCTGAAAAGTACCTCTTAAGTCCTTTGATCATTTATTCACAGGGGAATGACTCTTATTTTTATAAGTTTGACTCAGACCCCTATATATTTGAGAAATTGGATTTTTGTCAGAGAAATTTACTGCAAAATATTCCCCCAGTTGTATGCAAGTTTGCTAGTTATTGTTTCATATAATTATTTAGTTGATTGTCTAGTATTCTCCAACATTGACAATTGCCATTTCTTTTGTCAGCTTGGCCAAGTTGTAGTGACTGATATAAAATATGAAGAGAGTTATAATTATATAAGTTATATAAGTTATAATCTTATTATTGACTTACAGCATTCTTTTATTTTATTTTATTTTACTGTTAATATTTTACAGTTCTTTTGAGAACCATTTGGTCATGCCCTTTACTTATCTACTAGAGGATGAATCTTTGAATATGGGTCTTTGCATACATTTATATGCCCACACAAATATACATATATTGTTCACATATTTATTATCAAACCCTTAGAGATATAGAATCTAAGGATTTTTTTCCCATTCATCTATTTCCCCATTCATTCCCATTTTTGCCTATTCTACCACTTCATTTTTTATCCTAACTTCATTAATATTTTTATACAGAAAATTTGTAGTTTAATTTCCTCTTGATTACTTTCAAGTCTTCAAAAGTTTTTTTTTAATAAAATAAGGAGACTTTTTCCCCTAAGTGATTTTTGTTTTTCACTGTATTAAAGACTAAGTCACTGATTTCCAATGTTTCTGATTCTCCCTTATCTAATCTATTCCATTCATCCCATCCTAACTTCTTTTTCATCATTTACATTAAATAATATAGAGCCTTGATTTTTCTAAATAATTTTTTTGGAACTCTTACCTTTTGTCTTAGAATCAGTACTGTGTATTTGTTCTAAGGTAGAAGAGTAATAAGGGCCAGGCAATGGGGGTTAAATGACTTGCTCAGGGTCACATTGCTAGGAATTATCTAAGGCCTCAATTGAATCCAGGACCTCAATTCTAGACTTGACTTTCAATTCATTGAGCTATATGTGTCTCCCTGATTAATTTTTTTTGTTTTATCAAGTTCTATACAACATTTGCTTGATAAATTTATTGTATAGCTCTAAAAGCATAAAGTAACTTTCAAAATGTTGTCATTTTTAGTATATTGGATTGGCATGGCTGTGAGCACTAGATATTTTCCAACTATTTAAACTGATTGTGAAGTATGGATCAGACTTTCTTTGCATCAGCAACTTTTAAATTTATCAACCAAAACTGAAAACACTTTGTAAGCCATCAAGTAACATAATTCATAAATCACTTACTTGAAGAGCAGAATTCACAAGTTACTTGCTAAACTGAGTGATAACTGCAGAACTCAAAACACCCCTACTTAACACTAAGTAGGAGTGTTTGCAAGTCTTTTGCTAAAGTAGGTATTAACGCAATCATTCAGAAATTTTTGAATTCTCTGATAAAAGGTCGACACCTTCAGAGGTCTTTGATAGGAGTTGACACCTTCAGAGGAGAGAAGTGGATCCCACAGACACTGCCCCCATAGGCAGTGATTGGCAATTTGGAAGCTGTGATTGGCTGTGAAGAGGGGAAGGGACAAGAACTCGCTATAAAAGCCCTGAATTTCTTTGGCAAGAGAGAGGCTTCTGTAAGCAGACCTCTGGAGACAGTCCTATCCAAAGATAGTCTTCTTTGGTGACCTGCCTCTTGGAGGTAACTTGGAATTTGGACTGGCTCTTGGGTAAGAGAGTAGCTGGTCTTCCTTTCCTGGTGTCTGGAGAGAGATTAGTTTTGTTGAGGCCTTCCCTTCTTGGAGGAGGCAGGATGGGTAGAATTCCAGGTACTCCAGTGGAGGGTTAACAAGCCTTGCTGGGTTGAGTCAAGCAAAGGAGCAATATTTACCATGATATGGTAGACATCTTCTCTACTTTTTTTTTTGTATTTCTCTACATTCACTCTTTCCACCTCTTTGTAAATAAAGCTACTAAAAGTCATTTTGGCTTGAGCTATAATATTTTTAAATTGATGACTACAATATTAATTTAGAATCCTCACATATTTAGTCAAACACCTAAAATTTAATTACTTACATGCTCTTTATTACTGATAGTTCTTGCTATATATAAATTCACATTGCACAAATTCAACTTTATATAAGAAATTCTCATTCCAAAAGAACCCTTTGTTAACTTTATAATACACTGTTTTTTCTTCTGCTTTTGCTCCTGCCCTTCCTACTTCCAAAAATCCCAATCCCACTCCCCTAAACAAACAAACACCTCAAATAAAAACAGAACAAAAATAGGGAAACTAATTGAGGCTCAACTGACAAATCTAGAGCTGCAATAGGAAACATTGCTGCTTCATCTACCCACTCTCTAGGGCACTTAGTTTCTGTTCTTTGCCTTGCTTGTTACCTGTCCTCTTCTATCTATATCTGTTTTGTTGTGATTTCACCTTTCTCATTTGCTAATTTTTTAATTTTAATTTAAATAACATAATAATTAATTTTAATGATTCAATTTCCTACCTTCTTCTTTTTAATCATTTTAGCTAAAGGCTTATCAATTATGTTAAGTTTTTCATAGAAACAGTATTTAGTTTTATTTATCTTTTCTTTTTTTTTCTAGATTCCAATTCATCTATTTCTTCTCTAATTTTATCTCATATTTTGTTTAATTTATTTATTTTCTAATTATTATGAATGCATATTTAATTCATTAATCATCTTTTCTTTAATTTGTCAATATATGTTTGATGAGATGTGATTTTTATCCTGAAGACTTCTTTATCTCTATCTTATAAATATTTGGTATTTTATTAATATGATTCTCTTTCACATTATCAACATTATTACTATTATCAATTACTTATATTATTTGCTTTTTAAAATAATACTTAGCATTTATTGTTAAATCTGTTTTTTGTTCTGTGGTTTTTTATGGTCTCAGAACCAAATACTATTTTTTATATTTTGTTTTTGTGTCACCTTCATTTCCAAATATAGCATTTCTTCTTGACTTATTCAGTAATCTATCTTTTGTAACAATAAATATTTAAAAGTGAAAGCAAACAAAATAAAAACTAAGTTGTCTGGAATTACTTGAAATACTCCATAGGCAGATCTGCAAAATGGAGAGATATTAATTATCTAATAATATCTCTATGCTTTCTGTACTTTGTGACTCAAAGACATTGATTTGATGGAACTCAAAAAGCTTTTCCATTGCAAGTAATATAAGAAGAAAAATTGGCAATTGGGGAAAAGGTTTTAATATTTAAGGTACATAGGGAACTTTTGCAACTATATATCTATTTTAAGTTTATTGCAAAAAAATAGGCACATATTGTTTACATCTGTGACATAAGAAATGAAAAATATGAATGCAGTTAATAAAAGGCATATGAATTGAATATAATATGAATTTAACAATAAAATAACATTCTCAATACCTACAATAATTTAAATGGAAAGGAAAACAACAAACACACATAAAAGGAACTGAGTTATATATAAAATAATGACCTCTTTGGTTCCAAATAAAAAGAAAGAGGAGAACCCACAGAAATACATTTTCTACATTCTTTCAGACAGATTTGTTTTGATGGTTAGTTTGGTAAACTACTTTTTGCTCTCTTCTCTTAATATATATTACAATGAATTTCTCTGTAGAACTAGGTAGGATATATTTGGAAATGAAACTCAAGTAAAATGGAAAGATATCAACAAAATGTTGCAATAGTAAGTGGCACTAAAATTGAGAGAGAGACAGAGACAGAGAAGGAAGGAAAGAAGATAGGGAGAAAAGAAAGAAGGAAAGCAGGTAAGAAAACAATAATATTTCAAATGCTGGTTTTTGAATAGTTTCAAAGTTTTCTAGTATTTATGCTGGATTTCTTCTATTTTTTCCTTGGCCACCTCATGCTATTATTTCATATTATCATTAATTAGCAAGAACAGCAACATTAACAACAGTAGTATAAATATAATATTTCAAATTTTGCAAAGAGGCCTAAAATATTGTTTAATTTTATCCTCATTAAAACCTTGGAAGAAGTTTGCTATTATTAATATCACTGTTTTAAAGATGAAGAGATTGAGGGAGATGAGATAGGTCAAATTGTTCTTTAAAACATATTTTGGCCCTGGAAATAATAGTCAACACCAGTATTGAGCTTTGGAGGCATCTAGTAGCAGTAGGAACAGTAGCTTTGGGAACTCAGCCCAGCAATACATTATTAGGGCAGTTAGAAGTCTTCACAGACAGACAACATAAGTGAAAATTGATTGTATTGGGATGATTTCCCTCCCACCCACCCCCAAGACTGTGGGAATAAGAAAGAGGAACAAGTTGGAAAATGGGGGAAGTGAGAGTAGAATGGGGCAAATTTATTTCACATAAAGGAGGAATGAAAAGAAGGATTTTTGTAGTTGAAGGCAAAGGAAGGGTTGGTGGATAATTCTTGATCATGCTCATAGGAATTAATTCAAGAGGGAAGAATATATAAACATTTTCACACACACACAGAGTTGGGTATATAAATTTATCTCATCCAATAATGAGATAGGAGGGAAAGAAGAGAAGAGATATGGTGGAGTGGATGGGAGTGGAGGTAAATTGATGGTGGCAAAGACTAACAAGACAGAATTTTGAGGAGAGACGGGATAAAAAGAGGTAAAATGATAAACAGAGGATAATGGAAAGGAGGGAAATATAGAGTTAGTGATCATAACCATGAATATGAATGGGATGGTTTGGCCCATAATACAGAAGTTGATAGCAGAATGGGAATAGAAACCAAATCTAATAATATTTCATGTACAAGAGACACATTTGGTTTAAAAAGACACATGCAGAGTTGAAAATAGGGACTGCAACAGTATATTATCCTTTAACTGAAGGGAAAGAGGTAGCAGTGACAATTGTGATTTTAGATAAAGCAAAAACAAATATAGATCTAATTGACAGAAAAAATAATAGAAACTATATTTTGCTAAAAATAACAATGAAGTGAAATAAAATGTATAGCCATTTTCTTTGATAAAGGTGTCATTTTTTTGAACATATAGGAAACTGAGTTAAGTTTAGAAAAATTAGAACCATTCCCCAATTCATAAATAGCCTAAGGATATGAATAGGCAATTTTTTTTAGTTTATATGGTTATTCAGAGTCATAAAGTGTTCTATGTCACTACTGATTTGAGAAAGGTAAATTAAAACAACTCTAGGGTACTACCTCACATTTATCATAAATGAAAAATGCTGGAAAGAATGAGGGAAAATAGGTACATTAATGAGCTGTTGGTGGAATATTGAACTGGTTCAACTGTTTCTGCAGAACATTGTGAAAATATACTCAAAGGGCCCTAAAACGGGGATTACCTTTTGATTCAGGAATACCACTCCTAGGTCTGTTCCCTAAAGAGATTTTTTAAAAAAAGAAAAGGACCTTATATGTGCACAAATATTCAAAGCAGCTCTTTTGGTGTTGGCATAGAATTAGAAACTGAAGAGATGTTTAGCATTTGGGAAATAGCTGAACAAGTCATTGCATAGGATTGTGATGGAGTATTATTGGATTATATGAAATGATGAGGAAAATCATTTCAGAAAAATCAGGTAAAGACATACATAGACTGAATTGAAGTGAAATTAGAAGAATCTAGAGATCATTGTGAATAGTTACAGCAATATTGTCATGATGATCAACTGTGAAAGCCTTGTCTAATCTGATCAATACTAATCCAAGGCAGTTAAAAAGAACTCATTAAGAAAAAAAAAACCTGATCAACTCTGAGTGTAAATTGAACCCTAATTGTCCTTTTTTTCTTTTTTTTTTACACTATGACTAATATGGAAATATAGTCTGAAATATTTGACATGTATAATTGATGATATATTATTTCCCTTCTCAGTTGGGGAAGGGTGAGAGTTATGAGAGAATCAAGAACTCAATTTAAATATATGTGTGTTAAAATATTCTAAAAAATAAATTAAGAATCCAAAAATAAAGCACATTAATTTTTTAGTTACTAGGAGTCTAAATGTGTTATTTCCCATGTCATTAGTTATGAGAATAAATAGCTATAGAAAATTGGACAAATCTGTTCCATTTTGTGCCTATTTTATTGTTGTCTTTTTCTTCCTGTTTCATCTGTAAATTCACCTGCGATGATCTGAATTTAGTTGAATGGTAGGATTGTTTTCACCTCCTCCATTTTCCTTGTTGATTTTTGTATGTTTTAGAAATAGTTATTTAATTATCTGACTCTATAATGCTGGGAAAATTAGTTTATGCTTGCTAAACTAGTATTATTCTTTAGCTTGCATGTGTCTTAATTTTACAAAGATATTGAATATCTGCTGACATAATCATTGTGATCTTTTGGCTTTCTCATTTTGGCTACTAATTTAAATTGATTAAACTTCATGTTCATCATGATGATAATCGAGACCAATATGTTACTCTTTATTCATTTTCCATTTTCTTAAAATCTATTGTTAAACATTACTTAGAACTATTGTAATTGCACTGTCTTCCTATATTTTCCTTTTTTAATTTGTTATTGATTTTTACCTTAGATATAACTAGTTAATTGCCTTATAGAATGTACTGTTAAGAAAGCACTCTAATTTTAGAACAGTTTTTTTCCTGTATATTTTTATTATGGTCAGTTAATCTTAGTAGTTTGTCCAATCCTAACAATGTCCAGTTTCTTCAAAATATTAGGCAAAATGGCTTTTTAAAAATTAAATTTCCTTTTTTGATGAATGAATTCTTTCTTTTATTTTTTTCACTTTCTCTGCTTCACTTAGAAAGAAAAAAAATTTGTTAACTGCATATTCAGAAAAAAACAAGTTCCTACATTGCCTATAACCAACATACACATCAATCAATCAATCTATTCACTTATCTTTCTATATATTAATTTGTGTACTAGTATGTATTCTGAATCTGATCCCTCTCCACCTATCAAGAGGTGGGTTTATGTTTTACCTTGTGTCCTTTGACATCTTTATTAGTTAATTATGTTGATCAGTGTTCTGAAGTCTTTTTAAGTTAATTGTTATTGTTATTATAGAAATTCTTCTCTTAATTCCATTTTCTTCACTTTGCATCAGCTCATACAATTCTTTCTAGGTATCTCTGACGTTAAACCCTCCATCCTTTTTAGAGCAAAATAACATTTCATCACATTCATATACCATAAATGTGCATCCATTCCCTAAAATATAGTCACCCTTTCATTTTCTTTGTCAAAGCAAATATAGCTGATATTAAATTCTTTTGTATATGGTTGGAATTTGCATAGGGGCAGCTGGTTGGCATAGTTGATAGAGTTCACTGCCTGGAGTCAGGAAGACCTGAATTCAAATCAGTCCTCAGGCACTGACTAGCTATATAACTGGAAAGTCATTTAATTCTTTTTAGTCTCAGTTTCCTCATCTGTAAAATGAGCTGTAGAAGGAAATATCAAACCACTTCTTTGTTAAGAAAATCCCAAATAGTATATCAAAAAGTCAAATCGAAACATTTGAATTACAATCAAAACTTTGTTTTGATTCGAATTAGTTCCCCCCTTTAACTACTTCCCACTCATTCCTTTCTCTTTTTTCTCCCCATTTCCTCCTCTTTCATGTAAAGGAAAAGTATGTCTGTACCCAAATCTGTGTGCTTGTATATGTTGGGCATGGCTAGTGTGGAAATTAATTTTGCTTGACTATGCATGGTTGTATTAGACATTTTGTTTATTTTTCTTTCTTATTTGGAGAAATGAGTTGAGAGAGAAGATGGATTTTTGCTGATTGAAAAAAAATTAAATTTTGCTTTGGATTCTGTTGTAAGGATCAGCTCACCTTAACCCACCTATTTCAATTCAGAATTTAAACACTCTAATTGTTTATAATCTACTTAAAAGCCTTATATTACATATCATTAATACTTTAGGAAAAGTGTTTCACTGAATAGGGAAGCATAACCCAAATATCAACAGGAAAAATTAGCACTAAGCTCTACATTAAGTTTCCCAAAGATCTAGTTATGGTTGGGAAATCTAGGAAAGAAATCACAGTGAATAATTTTTCCACCCCAAATCAGCAAAAGAACAGAGACAAATGTTTTAGGGCTTTCCAACACAGAGTCATAATGTGTAGAAAAGTAAGAAGAGGTTCCTTATCTAGTACAAAGTTGACCTTGTTTAGGATACAGGAATAGGTGGCAACTGGTAGCTTTTTTCCTTACTCCCCATTTCTCCATTCTACCACCATTTGGCATTTCAGAAAGAAGATAGTCATTTGCTCAATACTGAGAAAGGAATATGTTCTTAAATAAACAAGCAGCAACGACTCCCAAGTATAATGTGCAATTCAAATCTTTGGGTGTTGGGTACAATTTTTTTTCCTCCTGATGAAAAGGTTAGCAGCTTCTATATCAAGTTCCCTGGTGAACAATGACATTTTTCGCACAGTTTGCAGCTTCATGAGGAGTGACTGACAAGCCGTGCAGTCTGTGTAAATGGCTCTCTTTCCTAAGTAATGAAAACCACCAGGCAGTGACCAAACAGCAGAAGTGGAGTGGAGAAAAAAGTGCCAGAAGAGACTTTTCAAAGAGAACTAGAAGGATTGCTTGAGGTTGTCCTATGCACAAAAAGGAGAATCCAAATATTAGGCAATTTCCACATGCAGCCTGCTGAGAGCATCCTGCTCTTGCCATGAATGCCAGAGTTGAGGGATGGCTTTTAGTGCCTTCTGAGAAATCTAAAAACATGAGAAAGGGGAAACCAAAAAAGGTATGGTAAGAATAGCAGAAGATGTAAGGGAAACTTTTCAAAATATTTGACTCAAGGTTCTCCAGTTACTTGTAGAAGCAAGATAAATGGAAACCTGGCTGGTCTATGTTTAGTCTAATTTAGACTATAATTAGAGCTTTACAGAGGTGAGCAAGGACCAGCAGGGAACATGGAGCTCATGTTTTCAGGTGCCCACTCCTTGCTCCTCATTATGATAGTAGATAGTTGGTTTTTTGTAGCTGATTACAAAGGGAGATTTCAGAGGACACCCTAAAGAACAGTGGCTCATCCTGCTTGCTACCCAGGACACAGAAACCTTCATGAAAGTGCTCTTCTGAAATGCAGGCTATGCTTGACTTTCTGCATGATTAGAAAACCTCTCCCTCAAAAACGTAAATTGGCAGTTCATAGTCCTAGTCAGACAAGACACAACAAATCCAACCAGTATCCCCCAGATTAACATTATAAGTCCTATACACTATGTGCATTTAAATATGACATTAGATAATAGATTAATTTTATTGAAACATTTTCAGTTGCTTAATGGAGAGGTTAACAATATCTATGAAATTTACTGATTCATACTGACTTCTATGAGTGATGTGGAAATGAATGCTAACACCTGGAAAAAGCCTAGACATTTCTTCTGTCACAGTCCCTTGTGGCAGATAGATATTTGAAATAGTTTTAGAATTTCCCAAATTCATTTCCGGATTTGTGTGCAGATGAATTAAAGCCAGAAAAAAAGACAAAGGAGAAAAGGTCGTTATTTTCCACCCACCTAGCCTGTATTTATTATGGATTTAATAACAATGGTGATGATGATAATGGCTGGCATTTGAATAGTATTTTAAGTTTTGCAAAAATACTCATGTGGCATCTTATTTCATTCATCACAACTGTTAAAAAACAGATCTTATTTTTAACCCCATTTTACAGATGAGGGAACTGATGATGAAATAAATTAAATTATATGCCCAAAGATGTACAATCAAGGGTGTATATGATGCAGTATTCCAATGTCATCATTTTTTAAATTTCAAATTCTATACTCAATTCACTATACTATCTGGTTATTAGCAAAAGAAAAGAAACCTTTAGGACCCATGTTATATTTTTAGCCAATGGGGAAAATGTTTTCCCCCATAAATGCTGACTTTTCTCTACTTGAAGAGGAAGTTAGCATTTCGGATTCTAAGGTATGTCTATACTCTGGCGTGTTGGAGAAGATGTTTAGTTTCACAATGGCATGGAAGAAATAACTCAAGGAGAAAAAAAATCAAGGAAGAAGCAGAGGAATATTTGAACCTGAATAAAGAAATTGGCAAGCAAAGGAATTTTATAGGAAAATGGCAACATCAAAACCAATTATTAAAAAATGCATTTGAAGCAATTTTTTAATGAAGGCTGAATCTAGACCTTTCTAACTCCTCCTGAAAAAGTCTCAACATCCTATGTACCAGAGAATAAAAATTCACATACTCTAGTGAGGAATCCAGTTATTGAATCCTGTATCACAGAAAGCATAATGGTAATCAGTGGCACCTTACTGAACTGTTTAAGGGTGGTTGCATATAATATGACATTGAATAACTGGTTCCTTTTGTTGAAATATTATCAGTTGCTTAATGGAGAGGTTAACAATATCTTATCAAATTTACTGATTCCTACTGACTTCTCTGAGTGATGTGGAAATGAATGATAACACCTGAAAAAAATATAGAAGTACCCTGAGTATCTTTGAAATCCTATGTAGGAAACTGAAGGAATTGGAGTCACTAATAATGTTTTCATCATTTCATCAAATCAGAGGTCATGACTTCAGAAGAGAAATGGAAAGCTATAGGAAGATAATAGCTAATTACGAAGATGGTGTCAAAGCACAGGATTTATTTTTCATACTCTTGGCTTATGGGACCAGAAATGATGGGTTCTTGGTAAGGGAGAGAATGAATTTAATGGGAACTAAAAAGAATAATTATGCCAGAGGGTGAAGCAACCTCATTAGGAGGAATATAAATTAAAATTTTAGGAAAAAGAAAAAATATAGAAGTAAAATTTTAAAATGTCTTTTAGGAAAATATGTATGATATATGAAGAATAATAACACTTTGAGCAGTGCTTAGTAATTGACAAGGGAATACATAAAGATTTATTTATATCTTTTGAATAATAAAATTATTATAACTTTATCATGTACTAGAACATCACTTTCAAAGCACTTTACCATGTATTATCACAATTGATTCTTAAAATAACTCTATAATATAAACAATATAGATGTAGAATTTCCATACTAACTCTATTCAATTCAATTAAAAATTTACTAAAACCGACTACGTGCAAGATAGTATTCTTTTTTTAAACCTCACCTTTCATCTTAGAATCAATATTATGTTTTGATTCTAAGAAGGCAGAAGAGTGGTATGGGCTAGGCAATGGGGGTTAAGTGACTTGCCCAGGATCACATAGCTGGGATACAAGACAGTATTCTTGAGTTTTTATAGGGAGACAGTGAGTAGAAATAAAATATTTCTCTTTGCTCAAGAACTTTATGTCCTACTTGAGGAAAAAAAAATATATATATATACACAGCTAAATAGAGTTGCAAATCACATTTTACATATTTTTTATCTTATTCTCTATCTACACTAATAACAATTTCTTCCTTACTGTTTTAAATTTAAACAATGCCCCAAAGAATAAATTAACCCCTGATTTGTAGTATTTGCTAATTTGTAAGTGTAAATGCTATCATAAAATTTTAATAATAGGAAATAATACTACTGTGCTGTAAAAAATGATGAGCAAATTAAATTTTAAAATGTGGAAAGGACTACATAAAATAATGTGCTGTGAAATGAGCAAAATCAAGAGAACAATATATATATATATATGCACATATATATATATATATGTAAACAAAATTGTTCATAGAGTTGCCAAATGGCAAAGGTATTCTGAGCAATATGATCATTTAAGTCAAATGTGAAGGATTTATGAAGAAAAATGCTATCTAACTCTAGAAGAATAAGTTATATATGGAGATATGTACATTGGTCTATTATGTGGCTTTGGGAAGAAGGAAAGAAAAGACAACCTGAACTCAAAACATAAAAAAATCAATTATAAAAAGGTGAATTTAACAACTTACTTCATTTCATTATATATATTTAATTGAATTTGTTGAATTTGAGTTCTTCATGATCTTTTTCTACTCTTTTTTATACTTATGATTAGTTTATAAGCTAGCTTGAACACTGAGGTGATTTCTTGGCTAATTTCCTCATAAGTATTACAAGATCAGAAAACCAAATGTTGTACAAAATGTCATTTGCTATTGTCTTTGTACACAAAATGAAAATTATTTTCCCCACTCTTTTATTTTCTCTATGAGGAGAACTTTTGAACTGTCTTCACAGCTAATTTCAACTTTTTTGCTTTCTATTTTCTTTTTTGTGAATGTTCTAATATGTTCAGTTGAGAAAACTGAGTAATACTGTCAATAGTCTATTCTTTGATTTTTATTACTCCCTCCCCGTTTTCATACTAACATGCCATCATTATTGGGAAAATAGAAGTAAGTAATATTGACCTGAGGTCTATAATAGATTTTTCATTTTTTCTTGCATCTCAGTTGTCAAAGAATCCATCTCCTAGTAATCATCAATCTCTCTGTAATCAGCAAAACTCCTCAGAGAACAGAATTGATTGGTTGCAAGAACGATAATGGAAGGTAGAACCTTACCAAGTTTGAGCTCCATTGACATAATATTTTGGTCTTGGCCACAATTAGCCAATAGGAAGAATTAGTGCATAACTGTTATGGTAAAAATGTGCCGGTATTTCACAGCAAATCTAAGACACAAGTTAATTTGGTCTTTTGAAACTTTTTAAAAATAAAAACTGTAATAATAATAATAATAATAATAAACTATTATATATATATATAATAAACTATAAGTACAACTATTTTCCTATAATGTTTAACCATATTTGAGATTTAGAATTTCAATAGATCTAGGATCCCATTGATATTTTTATTTCCTCCACTGTTAAAAATTGTAACCCATCCATGTCCTCATTTACTATGTGATTTTTGTTTATATTCTCTTGATAAATTCTCTAAAATGTATATCCTTGACATGCTGGGGAATTTATTTTGATTTTATTGACAATACCTGGGAACCAACATTGTATGAATGTTTATCTCTCACAGGTTACATATCTTTGATATATAATATGTTTTTTTATATAAAAGTGTACTTAGAATCAGTTCAACTTCAACTCCAATCCTGCCTGAGGTATTCAGTAGCTGTTTAAGCAACCCTAGATAGGTTATTAAGCCCTATTTGTTTCAGTTTCATTATCTATAAAATGAAGTAATAATAGCACCTGCCTCTCACTGTGATTCTAAGGGGTGGGTGGGGAAATGAGATAACATATGCAAAATCACTCCACAAACCTTAAAAAGGTATACAAATATTAATTGTAATCTGTTATTGCCCACTTATGCTCACCATGTAATTTTCTCTCTACCTGTTTGGATGATCTGAAAATTTCTTTCTTCAGAAACTGGAACATCCCCCTTTTTCAGCCATATAGATTCCACAGATGACTTTTGATGTTAAAGTATGAGTATATATATATATATATATATATATATATATATATATATATATATACACACATATATATGTCTTATATATAATTGGAGACATGATATGGCTTTATAACAGAAATATTTTTAAATATTCAAAATGCCCATATAGTAGTATAATATAAAAACTTCAAATAGATTTCCTTCACTTTTTCCAAAGTAAATTAATTTGCTTTTTAAATGGGATGCATTTTTATTAGAGTCAACTGAGTTGGGCAAAAAATGGTGATTCTCTCAGTCATAATTTCATTTACAGGACTTCTACACTGCACATTAACTGCTCATGACACATGGTAGTGGCCAATTATAGTGATAGAACATCCTGTAGGATCAACTAAAAACTGGAAATTATTCTAACATAGTACTTTTCCTAAATCAGAATAATGCAATTTATATCATGTTTTTCTTTATGAATCACATGTATTCTATTGGTCAATCAACCAACCACAGCAATTGAAGACCCTTAGCTTCCTAAACAAACTGTAGAAGACAATGTTTAATTTGGAAGGAGAAACTAAATGGTAGAATTAAAATTAATCTTAGAGACATATTGAAATTCATATTTATTCATTTGTAATACTGAGAAAGAGGAAGAATGAGCAGTCTACCTAGAAAGTCTCCAATCTCAGGGCTATCCTTTAATTCCAAGTTCCCTCTGCTACTGTGGCTCTAAGATATGACTCAGGGCCAAATGGGAAAGATCATAAGATTATGTGAGAGTTGGACTGCTCAATTAGAGAGAGAAGCCTTGGTTCTGAAGAAAAAAAATTATAGAGAGCCCTAGCCACTTGTCTTGCTGTATAATTTATCTCCTTGCATCTATACTGTTACTTTCTAAATATATTCCCCTTTTAGCTACCAAAAATATTATTTTCTAAAATATAAATCCAAACTAAAGCAACTAAGATGGCATAGTTGTTATAGATCTTAGTCTGAAGACAGGAAAAAAAAAGACCTGAGTTCAAATTTGGCCATAGATACTTACTAACTATAACAATGTGCAAGTCACTTAATTTCTCTATGCTTCAGTTTCCTTAAATGTAAAAAAAGGGATAATAATATCACTTACCAGGATTATTGTGAAGCTCAACTGAGATACTATTTGTAAAATCTATTGCATAGTACTCTGCCTAGAGCTCAAAAAATGCTTACTCTTTTCATTCTCTCTCTAAAACAAGCCACTTCTCAGTGGGTAAAAAAGAAACACTGAAATTTCTTTTTGATTATAAAATTAATTAGAATGACTCATCCTAGCATCCAAATCTTTATGCTATAGCCTAAAATATTAATCACCCAGGGACCAAACTGATGATGTGTATCTCAGGATGTAGATAGATGAGACCTAAATCAACACATGTACAATCCATCATGATAATGTTCTTTAAAGCCTTTATAACTTGCTAAGACTTTTGTAATTTAAAGAAGGTGAGTGAAAAAATGCTGGCAAAGGAAGGAGGGAATCCATAAAGCATAGATGGATATTCACAACCTGGTTTCAGTCCTTGAAGTGTACATGGACATTTTTGCCTACTTCCAATCTTTCCTCTTGGAAATTTAGGTGAACCTACATTTGGCTATGAGTAACTGAGGGATCAGTACTATGTGATGATGAAAACTTTTTCAGTTGGTTATGGAGTGAGAAGAATCAATTTAAAAAAAAAGGAGTTACTGAGTCCAACTCGAGTATGCATGAATATATTCTATATTCTCCATGATAAATTGACAATTTGAACTGAATTGACTGTTTTTTAGCCTTACGTTTTGTCCTAGAATTGATATTAAGTATTAGTTTCAAATCAGGAGAGTGATAAGGGCTAGTTAATAGTGTTAAGTGATTTGCCCAGGATCACATAGCTAGAGAATGTCTGAAGCCAAATTTGAACCCAGTATTTCCTGTCCCTATGCTTGGATGTCCCACTGAATTAATGTTATGAATGAAGAATTAAAACATAACTTTCACACAAAACCATTATCATATATAAAGTGTTTTTCTTGTTGTAGAGAATAGACTCAACCAAAATAAAATAAGAATCAAATCTATAGAAAACATATAAATAATAAGTACTTCCCTACTTCTAGCCCTGATGATCCTTATTTCTCTTCATAGTATATTTATGAATTTTACCTTAGTTGTAGCCTTGTGCTACACGAGTTGCTCTTGCTCAATAGACTGTGGTACTGTTGGTGGTATTCTTTTTCAAACTTCTGCTTAGGTGATAGGGTAGGAAAAATCATCAGATGTCTCCCATTTTCTTCACTAGTTACTTCCTACCCTTAGTTGCTTCTGAAAAAGTCCACCCAGGAGCTACACTGCAATCTCCATACACCTTGCAATATAGAAGGCCATTTCCCTGGACGCATCCATTTCAAGGTTGCTATGTTCAGCAACCTCTAGGCTTCTCTGGAAGGATATACCATCAACTCCAGTCACCAGTGTGACCTCTTATTGGACTTCAGGTTATTCTATACTCACACCATCATCTCTGTACTTCTATCCCAGATTGGAAAGAATACATACTAAAAGAAAAAGGTTCCATGTACCCATGGACACATGGCACCCTGGCAGGAGAATACTGCTTATTGACCCTTCCCTTACACCCAGCAGCTCAAAGCACATCTCCTTATTGGAAGCTAACAAAAAAAGAACTAAAAGATGGATGTCCACTCTCTTATATGCACACCCAACCTTGCTCTGCAAATCTTGAGTTAATAATTCAAGTTTGGTAGCCCTTGAGAATTCTTGTAATTATCTCATAGTCATGACTATTCATTCACTTAAGAGCAAAAGCAGACTCACCCAAGTTCCCACAGGGTTGGACTAGAAGCAGACAGAAAATATTTATGCATGCTTTCAAGTACTGAAACCAATCAGGAGATATCTGTGAATGGTGCTTTAAGGATTTGTTCTTCCAGTTGCTAGTGTCCTACTCTTTCCCCCATTACCCTCTTCTAAATTATAATGTGCTCTAATAGTCTTCTAGATCTTAGCACTGAAGTAGGATTTTAGGCGATGTAAGAAGTAGGAAAATATGAAAAAAATACGATGATGAAATGATCCTTCACTTCTCTCAAGGAGTTTATACATAAGGTTTGTTGCACTTGCCATTGGTGTTTTCTTTATTTAAAGAGCCTTTCCTCTTTATGCATTAAATTTTAAGGAGTTTTAGAACCAATGTGGACATCAAAGGTTATTTATTCTTTTTTTTTTTTTGCAAATGAGGATATTCAGAAGCTTTGAAATGTTAAATGGCTTGTTTAAGATTTCACAGGTAGATCTAAGATGAAAACCTAGGTGACCTAGCTTGTAATTGTCTTTGAAACACTATACCATGCAGAATAATTTTACATAGGTTTAAAAATGTATAGGGAAGAAAACTTTTGAGTTTTGATTTGGTATGAAAAATCTGAATTCTTGCTTCCTAGCCAAAAAAATGGTGAATAAATGCTGAATACATTTCTTGGATGAGACTTGATATGATATAAATAGGGGAAAAAAGTCAGAAGTTTCCTTGAAAATATATAGGATTTAAAATGAAGAGAAAATACATTTGGAGAGAGTGATTGCTAAAGCCAAAAACTTGTCAGTTTGTTAAAAAAGTAACTGAGAACATATTGAAACAAAAAAGAGGAGTCAATAAATTGAGAGGAAACATTTTTTTTCATTGCAGACCATTCATATTTCTCAGCAGAAACAAAATTGTACATGAAGAATACAGTTGATGCTAGTCAAAGTCGACAGAGGTCAGAAAGGAGAAGCAATGTTCAGCTACAAAGCCATAACTAGTCATTTTTGCACTTGAATCAAGTAGCATGGAATGTGCCATGAATTTATGACTTCATAGGCATCCAGATATAGATCTGGAGAGTACCATCAAGGCCACCTATTCCCTATCCCTCATTCTATAGAATAAGAAACTGAGACCCAGTCTAATTATGTGACTTACCAAAAGTCATAATAATTAAAAGACAGAGACATGTGTGGATGGGACTTCAGGGGGATAGCATGGAGTAAGGAAACACTCCATCTTGTAATCTTATTTATTTATTTTTGCTTTCTATGATCAGTTGTTTCTTCGATATTGACAGGATACAAATAGTGTCAGTGCCATATAAATGATGGTGCTTAGAGGCAAAGATACAATATCCTAGGCTTGTTATGGTTCTGATCAGGTATATTCTATATAACTCCACAATCTTTAAATGTGTGTATGTGTGAATAATCTGTATACTTGGTGATTCTTCTGACCCATGAAAGAGAGCTTCTATTTTTGTCATAGGAAAATTATGCTACCCTTTTAAAATGGAGTCTGTTATGTTTGGAAAAAAGAATTTTCAAAAATTTTAATGGATTTCTTTGAAATTACTTTTCATTCATTTTGTTATTTTGAATTCATGCCATTATCTAGAATTACACAATCACAGCTAGAACAGGATATTAGTGTAGGATGCTGTCATGGTGGTCTTGGCTTCATATCTATTTCCTAGTCCCTCAATGTCAACTTTTCCCTTTAGGACCTACCTTTGTCCTTTTCTTTATTCTTTTGTAGGTAACTCATTAACTTCTAGGATTTCAACTACTACCTTTGTTGCAGATATCTCTCAAAACAGTATTCGAAGCCCTTACCTCTTTTTGATGTTCCATACTGTAAATTTTAAAATTAAATATTCAATACTATAAGTATTATATTTGATAATATTTATTAATATTTAACTTGAAGCAAAGGGAAAATAAAAGGCTAGATAAACCTAGAGAGCTCACCAGCTTTCCATGTGGAAAAGAGAGCGAGGGAGGAGTTACCCATAGTTTAAAACCCACAGCTTAAAACCCATACCGTAAAGGACTCATGGAAACAAAAAAGGAAAAGAGAATTTTGGAATGAGGAAAGAGTGCTGGGAGATAAAGTCCAAAGGATAGAAAATTACCACTTATGCAATACTTACATTTCCAAAAAGCCATATCGACCTGGATGTAATGAAATCTCCAATAAAACTTTTTTTCTCCTTAAATACAATCTTCTTAATGTCTGTGCTAATATTTATTTTGATATCTCTAATGTTCACAATTTTGAGGTTTTCTTTAGCCCCAGTGTCTCCCTTGATTTATTGTATGAAGTTAAATATCAAACTTTTTGACCCACTTTTGTAATATTTCTTATATTTTTGTATTATTTCTATTATTTTGTATTATTTATATTCTATTATTATTTCCAGGTGAGAGGTAAAGACATCATTATGTGTGTCTTTACCCCTCACCTGGACAATAGAAATAGATTTCTTTCCACTTTTCAGCCCTTCAGTTCCTTTTCTTGATGGCAGAGTAATCTTACACATAGATCTAGTCATATAATTCCTTGGCTCAAAAACAGTCAATGATTTCTTGTTGCATCCTGAGGTAAGTTCAAACTCATCAGCCTAGTATCCAAAGTCCTCCACAATGTGGTACCATCCTGTTTCCCCCATGCTTTTTTTAGCATTCACCTTCACATAGTCCATGCTTTTCTTAAAATGGACTACACAGTGTACTCACCTTTGCATAAAATAAAGAAGGAAAAATGCTTCATGAAATCTCTCATTTCTTTACCCTTGTTCACACTATTGCATAGATTAATCTCTCTCATTCTCATGTCCTATCCACTGTAATTCAACAAATCTTTATAGGGATTATAATGGCATTTCTATAGCACTTTAAATTTTTCATAGTGTTTTATAAATATAATATCATTATCTTCAACTGTAAAATGGTGGTAGTAATAGCACCCTATGAAGTGGGTTGCTGGGAGTTTTAAGTAAGATTAATAATTATAAAGCATTTAGCACAGTGTCTGGCCAGAAGGTATTATTAGCCTCATTTTAAAGATGAAAAAACTGAAGAGCAGAGAAACTAAGTGACCTCCATCATACCTCCTTTTCACTACAAAAACCTGCGGCATCATCTTCTACTCTCTTTTTATTTTAAAATCCCTTCCCTTCTATCTTAGAATTGATACTAAGTATCTGTTCCAAGGCAAAAGAATGGGGACAGCTAGGCAATTGGGGGTAAGCGACTTGTGCAGAGACACACAGATAGGAAGTGTTGGAGACCAAATAAGACCCCAGGACTTTCCATACCCAGTCATCGCTCATTATCCACTGAGTCACCTACCTCATCTTTTACTCTTTCAGCCCTTTCTCCAGTCTCTAACAAATATACATGACTTCTCTCCTTGCCGAGATGAACTCTTCTGTAAATTCTGTTAACTCCAACTCCTCTTCTCTTCTCTGGCAGAAAATTGTTGTATCAATAGCCCATCAAACCCCATTTTTTTCAGGTGGCCTCCACATCTACTGATTCCTTTTTTAAAAACTTCAAACATTCCCAAAGACACCCCTTCTTAAAAATGAAAAAAATGTATTAGAGGCTATCACCCTTCAAGGTAATGAAAAATATTTCTCATTCTCTCTTTCATCAAACTTGTAGAAAAAAATATTTTGCACTCTCTGCCCCTACTTTCCTTCATTCCTCAGCCCTTGGCAGCCTATTTTTCTCCTCACTAGATTGACATTGTTCTCTTCAAAGTCAACAATGATCAAAGAGCAATTTAGATTATTTTTCCTTTTCCTCATTTTTTCAGACTTCTGTGCTGAATGTGCCATTGCTGATCACCTTTGTTTAATATTAAAGGCCCTTCATAATCTGGTTTCAATCTCCTTCCAGTCTCATTGAATATATATATATATATATATATATATATATATATATATATATATATATATTTCCTTTTTGTGGATATGCAATGACAGCCATTTTATCAGGAGTTTTTATATATACAGATTAGTCACTGCTGTACTTTGAAAGGGAGGAAAGTTATGACACATAGAAAAAAATTTGGAGAAAAACAATCACAACATGTATAAATACATATGCATGACAATCATTGAAAAGGTTGATTTTGGCTTATAACTCTTATATATTCTGAAAAATTCCCTGTCCAAGGATGAATGACAATATCAGAGAATAAAAATAAGTCCTAATACTCATGTCCAAAATTAAAATAAAAATACCCAGACAAACTAATATAATGGATGACAAAGTCCAGGTAGAAATAGATCTTGATAGGCCAGAATTGTGAGATGAATTCAGTCATTTGAAATTTAACAGGTGGATACTCAAAGTTTTATACTTCAATTTAAAAGAAATCAAATTCTCAAATGCAAGATGCGGGAGCACAGTTAGACTAAGACTAGTGAAAAAAAATCTCAGGATTTAAGTAAAGTACATGCTCAGTGAAAAGTCAACATTTCAGCCCAGCAGCTGAAAAAGGTAATCCTAAACACAGAAATAATATCACCAGAACAGTGAATGAGGAATATTATTTCTGCTGTACTTTTCCCCCCAGTCTCATTGAATATTGGTTCCTTTTCTTCAATTCAACTAAGCTGGTCCTCTTCCAGTTTCTTACAAATGACAGTTCATCATTTATGTCTGAATTTTTACATTCTTTTGTAGCTAGAACCTTCATAAATACTCATAGAATCTACATATTACTGAAAGACCCATATAAAGCACCATATGTATGAATATCTTCCCAAAAATCTTATATGTAAGTAATTTGCATTTATTTTAGTTTCTTTATATGTATATCCTTGTTATCTACCCTTTTTGAAAGTGAAATTAAAAGAAAACTTTATTTCATTTGTTGTATTTGTATTCCCAAAATATATTATAGTGCCTGGAACTTGAATATGTATTTATTGAATGATGTTAATGGTCAAATATAGGTTCTGAACACATCTTTTCTGATATGAATAAAAGTATTATTTTCACTCTCTCCACATTACCTTTCTTACAATTGGCGATTTCTTAAAAAATTTCTTAAAAAATAATTTCTTAAAAAAAACACAGATATTCAAATGAAGACAAGATGGATGGTTTTGTAGATGATGAAGTTAATTCATTCTTTAATCAAAGTTGTTATGTTAGAAAACATCTGAAGTCCCTTTCCATTTGGAGATCTAATTATTCACCACAATCTACTCTCAATGTTCTGTATTAACACTGTGGTCAAAAAAGAGCTTTGAACTGGAAAGGTAGATTTTTAAGTCAATTCTTGCTATTTAGTTGTATAATGTTGAAAAAAACATTTCTGTACATCATTTTTCACATTTGATATTAAGATTGAGTTAAAGGACCTCAAATATTTTGGAATTGATCAAAAGATTCCTTGATTCACAGAGATGATAGCAAGATATTTAAATAGGAAGATATAGAATTGTGGCTTTAATGAGAAAAAACATTTCTAGAGTTATGGGCTTGGGAGGCATTAGTGTACTCTGAAAAGAAAATTATGAAGGTAGTTGCATGACTATAGGAAAAAAAAGTCATTGAAGGGGAAAAAAGAGGTAAAATAAGGTTCCGTTAGTATAATGACATAGAAGATAGAGTATTTTGCAAAGGAAGAGGTTGTTAACAGCATCTATTGCTGCAAGACTAGTCAGGGAAATGAATTTGGAAAGGGAAATTGGAGCTATAAATAAAGAAATCTCTGTAAACAATGGTTTTAGTAACTTTCTAGAGAAAGAATTCAGCTTGCAAAGGTTAAAAGAGGGAGTAGGTGGAAAAGAAATGAAGGTATCCAGGACAGGCATTCTCTTGAGAAATTTTCAAGTAAAGGAAAGGAGAAAAATCCCACAGTAGGCAGAGGCATACAAAGTTGAACCTATTTATATTTTCACCTTTTTATGTACCACCTTTTGGGATAATTAGTTCTGTAAGTATACTCTTGGCAGTGTAAAAATAGAACATTTTTTCATTTATCCTAAAATAGCCTTTTTTCTTTTCAGATTTATGCAGAAGACCCTAGTTCTAGTATTCTTATACATAGCGAATATGTCTGTGTTCACCATGTCAACATGTTATATGATCCTATATTTCTGATACTGACCACATTCTCCCTCTACCTTTATTTTAACAGACTTGTCTTAATTTAGTTTTCTTTTTCTATCTGCATGCATATCTATGTGTGTGTGTGAGAGAGAAAGAGAAAATGCTATTTAGATATAAATGCATAAAATAGTAGTAGTAATATTTTATGCATGGTACTCTCTCTAGCCTTTCTCTTTCTCTTGTCTGGTTTGGTTTTTGGTAAAGGTATTTATTTGATTCCATCACTACAAAGTTTTACATGTTGTTGGAGGCAAAGCTTTAATTCCAGCATTCTCTTACTTCAGAATTGATTTTGGCATGAAATGAGGCAATCATAAGTGATTTATTTTTTTTTTCAAAGGATGTTTATTTTATCCTAAAATAGTCAAGACATACAATCAGGATACAGTGGCACTTTCTCTGGATACTCATATCAATCTCCACAGAGAACTATTTCTGTTCAGTAGGTCATCAAGGGTGAATTCTGTAGTTCTAGGCACGTGACATATCTCAGAAGCCTAGATTAGATATGATTAATCAATACTGTTTTTATTCCTAGTTGTCATAGGAAAGTGCATGGAAAAGAAAGGGTAAATCAAGTCCCAAGAACACCTTTATTTTTTTTTCAGTATACATAGGAGAAAATAGTATTTTGGAGAAAAATGCAACCTGTCATGAATGATTTAATACCTTTAAGCCTTAAAATGCTTAAAGTAGGTGGTGCTATTATTTTCCCCATTTTACAAAGGAAGAAACTAAGGCTGAGAGGCATTAAGTAACTTAATCAAGGTCACACAGTTAATAAGTGTTTAAAGCAAAAATCAAACTTGGTTCTTTCCTACTCCAAGTTTTGCAGTCTATGCAGGGTGACACATAGCTGCCTACATATTAAAATAAAATAGTATCCTTTTACTTGCACTGATTTTTCTTTTCCTCGATAGAACTACGGTGTCTAACATATTAATAGGATTAAAAAAAGATTGTAGAACCTCCTCCATACAGTTTTATTTTAAAAGTTATCTAAATGTGTGGAAGTTTCATTATTTTCCCTTCATCTTCCATCATAGCTCTTTGGAATCATCTCTGCACTGGAACCTAATACTTTCCATCTGTTGGTAGCCAGCAACACTCCTACAACACTTCTCCTTCCTCCAACTTCCCTTTGGCAGGATTTCCCCTAAAGGCAAGTACTTTCGATAGCACTTGTCTTAAAAATGACTATTCTGTCATAAATTACTGCCATAAATTTTCTTCTCTAGCCTGTTTGGACTCTATCTGATGATAGGCTACTGGCCACTTGACTATAAGTAAGAATTGTTGCTCATTAACCACATGACTCCCTCTACTTTTTCAAGGTTCTAAGTCTTTCTCAACATTGATTATTTGTCAGTATAAAGATTTTTCCCACCAGAACTGTAGAGAATCATTCATTGAAGATCCCAGACTCACATTCAAGGAATCTCTAGTTGTTGAACATATGTTTTTCCCCCCCTCTAGCATCAGACTACTGGAAGAAACCATTTTGCAAGTCATTTTAAATACAAATACAACCTCATTTTCCTGACCAGAAAATGAGATAGTACTTTCTTGAGTTTTTCCCAAGTTAAAGTTTGATATTTATTTTATTCTTTTCTGATGCAAAAAAAAAGACTTGTTGAAAGAAAAGGGTCTTTAGCGCTCACATCTGATTCTTGCTGTGACCTTGGATCTCCCAGAGGCTAGAATTGTGCTTGTGCTAAAGAGACTTCTCCCAGACAACTGAACAGCACCCAAAGCCATCTGGATCAGCCATAGCTGGAGACTGTAGCAGTTACCCCTATTTATTAAAGCATTTAAGTATTTCTCTTTTAACTTGTCAAAAATAGTACTATTATTTTCATTGGGTTCCCATTTTTTTAAGTAACTGATGAAATTTTTGAGTGTTACACTCCTAATTCATTTCCCCCATAATGCCCCCATCTTTTATGCCTGATTTTGTATAATTCAGTTTTTTGGAGGAAACATATATGTCACCTTATATAGCAAAACTATATTTTCTATTGGACCCTCCTGATATCTCTGCTCCAATGTACAGGTCATGAAAATCAGTATCCTGTTTTCAAATTATCCCCACTGATTTATGGGAGTTTCTAAATCTGATTCTCTTCTTATAAATAAGTTTGTCTCCATATCATCATGTGAGATAATATTTTTAAAGTGCATCACACAGTTCCTGGAATATAGTAGGCACAAAATAAATGCTTTCTCCTTTCTCCTTTCCATCTCATTGTCTGTAATTATGTTGTTACATAAGAAAAGAGTATGCAGGACATGTATCCCTCCCAGATTGCCAAGGTAAGGGGCATAGGACCACATTGAAATGGAAAATTTGCAAAAGTAAAAAAAAAAAATTGGCCCTCCCTTCATATCAAAGAAGTCTGAATTTATTTTTCATTTTCATTTATGGGGTCTTTACAGTATCTTATTGTAAAATTTGGTCCTAGGCTACATATAGGTCAATGTCAAGTAAAAATATTGCATAAAAAAAAATAAAAAATATACAAAATATATATGAGAAATGTTTTTGAATGAACAAATTAAAGGAGAATAGTACTGAATATACCTACTACATAACAAAAAACTTTAAAAATAATGTTTGAAGTTCCCTACTAGTGCTCATCAGTAGCCTGTGGAATCACAGTTCTTTTACTACAAATGTAATTTTAAGAAAACATATGTAGCTGTTCATTTATGTTATTAAATAGTAAAATACATACTGCACATGTGATAGTATACATAGTAGCATATGCATTTTATAAACTTCTGAATACTAAACTTTTAATCTCTATATTTCTATCCTTTGTATATCTTCTGCTGATTTTTTGTATTCTTTTTTGAAACTTAAACTTTTTACTTATTTTATTTTTTAAAAATAAATTCTGTATATTTCTGGTATTAAAAATAAAACATGTTGATATGATATAATACTATACATATATTTATGCACTTTTGAATTTCTACATCTTTTCTGTGTTACCTGTTGACCTCTATGTATCATCTATAACTTCTGCATAACTCTCAAAAATTCTCCCTTAATTTTTATGCCAACAAAGGATATATCAAAACTACAATGGAGAAAGTCACGAAGGGGAAGGGACACACATTTAGTTTCTTATAGCTCTCCCCTTTCTTTAAATAAATGGGATGCACTTTTTAAGACCTATTTTCACTGATTCATTGTCCTTATGATTCCCACTAATTCATTTTTCTAGGGCAAGTTTCTTACCTTAAAAAAAAAAAAACATTTATCCCAATGACAGTCTAGTGAAGCTAATAGAGCCTTTCTTAGATGACTTTTTAAAAAATGTTTTTCATTAATAAAGGTAAGAGATGATGAGAGGAAGTATATTGGACATGTGCAGGTAGAAATAACAAGAAAATACAAAGGGTTGCATATCTTGAATAAGTGCAAATAAAGAGTTGAGGAAGATAAAAAATGTGAATATTGTGGACTACAAAAGGATAATAGTACCTTAGCCAGTAATAGAGAAGCTCAAAAGGGTGTTTATAAGCTAGAAAAGACAAATTCTCTTTTCAACAAGTGGAATTTGAGATGTCTATGGAATATCCAGAAATGTCCCAGAGCCATGTTAAGAAGCAGTAGGGAATCTTTGTTTCTCTGGACACAAATATATGAGAATTACTTGCACTGAGAAAATAATTGAACCCAAGAGAGCTGAGATCACTGAATTAGAAAGCTTGGCAGAGAATAATCAGCAGGTAAGTCATGGATCAACACCCAGCGAAGAAGATTTAGGAGTGGCTAGGCAGAAAGGGGGAGAACCAGGAGACAACAGTGCCACAGGAAACTAGAGAGAAACTATTTCAGAGGCATTCGGTACACAAAGAATGTGTCATTTCTCAGATCAATTATACATTTTTCCTGTAAGTAGGGGCTCCTCAAAAATGAACTGAATGAACTGTGATATATGATTGTAATGGAATACTATGATGACATAAAAAATGACAGACAAGATGATCACACACACGCAAACAAAAACAAAGAAAACAAAACAAACAAAAATCCCTGGAAAATCTCTCATGAAGGATTGAAAACTGAAGTGAGCAGAATCAGAACATTGGACATAATAACAACAATAAATGATGGTCAACTGTGAATGTTTTAACTATTTTCCAAAAGACAAGGATACAGGACAACTCTAAGGAACTTATGACTGGAAAGGATACCCACTTCCATAGAAGGAACAGAGTCCAAATGCAAATGGAAATATAGCATTTTTCACTTTATTTCCTTCATGAATTTTTTTCACTAGTGTAAGCAACATGTATATAATCTGCATAATATTATTGTTATGTTTTATATTGTTAAATATAAAAAATAAATAATTCAAAAAATTAGTAAGCTATATGACACTACTTAAATGATACCTTAGCTCTTCACCAGACTGCCTCCCTCTTGACCATTTAAAATTATACTTATTGCATTCATTTCTTTTTTTAATTTTTATGATATATGAAAAACATTTTTTCTGTCCCTGAAAACTCCTATTCTATTGGAGATATATTATAAAACATGCAGAAAAATAAAGAGACAAGGAAAAGAAATCCTTTCATTGTCCATAATCCCAAAGTCATGGCTTATTCTACATCTTGATTCCATCACATTTCTACCATGAGATGCATCATATGCTTCCTTATCTGTCCTGAATCATGATTGGTAATTATATTGAATAGCTTTTTTGTAGTTTCAAAATTGTTTGTTTTTACAACCTTACTGTTATTTAAATTGTTATCCTGTTTCTTTTTTCTCACTTTTCTCTGCATGTCTGTGCCACAAGCATTTCTCATTTTTTTCTCTGAAACCGACATGTATAATTTTTGGAGCACAATAGTATCCCATTATATTCAGAGGTCACAATTTGGTTAGCTATTTTCCAATTTTGGAGAAGTCGCAGTGTATTTTCAATTTATTTGACACTACAAAAAGAGGGGCTATAAATATTTTTATACATATGGGGCTTTCTTCTTTCTTTGACTTTTTTTAGAAAAGTGACTTTCAAACCTAGTTTCCAACTGGTTCCCTGGAATAGATTTGACTATAATGTTTAAAGGCGTAAAGCCTTTAATTTTAAGGGGTTTAATTGAAGATGCATTGGAATATATCTCACCTACCAAAACTACTGTTTTGAATAAACAATCAAGTGCTTCCAAAACACTTAATTTAGTAATTCAAAATACATTTGAGATATTTTCATTAGAAAGGTGAGTATAAATCAAAATATGCTCTCTTGAGAGAAGTAGTGAAACTCTAAAAGATATTATGGGCATATTTATTTTTTAAAATTTTATTTAATTATTCAATTTAGAACATTTTTCCTTGGTTACAAGAATTATATTATTTTCCTCACCTCTCCCAAGCCCTTTCCATAGCCGATGTGCAATTCCAATGGGTTTTACATGTGTTCTTGATCAAAACCTATTTCCATGTTGTTGATGTTTGCACTAGGGTGATCATTTAGTGTCTACATCCCCAATCATATCCCCCTCAACCAATGTAATCAAGCAGTTGTTTTTCTTCTATGTTCCTATTCCCACAGTTTTTCTTCTGAATGTGGATAGTGTTCTTTCACATAAATGACTCCAAGTTGTTCTGGATCACTGCATTGCCACTAATGGAGAAGTTCATTACATTTGATTGTACCAGTGTATCAGTCTCTGGGGAAAATGTTCTCCTGGTTCTGTTCCTTTCACTCTGCATCAATTCCTGGAGGTCATTCCAGTTCATATGGCATACCTCCAGTTCATTATTTCTTATAGCAGAGTAGTATTCCATCACCAACATACACCACAATTTTTTCAGTCATTCCCCAATTGGAGGGCATCCCCTCATTTTCTAATTTTTTGCCACCACAAAGAGCACAGCTATGAATATTCTTGTACAAGTCTTTTCCCTTATTTTATCTTTGCGGTATAAATCCAGTAGTGCTATGGCTGGATCAAAGGGCAGACAGTCTTTTAGCACCCTGTGGGAATAGTTCCAAATTGCCTTCAAGAATGGTTGGATCAATTCACAACTCCACCAGCAATGCATTAATGGCCCAATTTTGCCACATCCCCTCCATCATTCATTACTTTCCTTTGGTGTCATTTTAGCCAATCTTTAGTTGTGAAGTGATACCACAGAGTTGTTTTGATTTGCATCTCTGATTATAAGAGAGTTAGAACACTTTTTCATGTCCTTATTAATAGTTTTGATATCTTTATCTGAAAATTGCCTATTCATGTCCCTTGCCCATTTTTTAATTGAGGAATGGCTTGATATTTTGTACAATTGATTTATCTCTTTATAAATTTGAATAATTAGACCTTTGTCAGAGGTTTTTGTTATGAAGATTTTCCCCCAATTTGTTGCTTCCCTTATAATTTTGTTTGCATTGGTTTTGTTTTTACAAAACCATTTTAATTTAATGAAATAAAAATTATTTATTTTACATTTTAAAAAATTTTCTAATTCTTGCTTGGTCTTAAAATCTTTTCTTTCCCAAAGATCTGGCATGTATACTATTCTGTGTTCACCTAATTTGTTTATAGTTTCCTTCTTTATATTCAAGTCTTTCACCCATTCTGTGTTCATCTTGGTGTATGGTGTGAGATGTTGATCTAGTCCCAATCTCTCCCATACTATCTTCCAATTTTCCCAGGAGTTTTTATCAAATAGTGGATCTTAGTCCCCAAAGATATGGCCTTTTGGGTTTATCATAGACTCTCTTGCTGAGGCCACTTACCCCAAGTCTATTCCACTGATCCTCCTTTTTGTCTCTTAGCCAGTACCATATTGTTTTGATAACCACTGCTTTAGAGTATAGTTTGAGATCTGGTACTGCTAAGTTACATTCCTTCACATTTTTTTTTCATTATTTCCCTGGATATCTTTGATCTTTTGTTCTTCTAAATGAACTTTGTATTGTTTGTTTCTAATTCAGTAAAAAAAAAAACTTTTTGGGTAGTTTGATGGGTAAGGCACTAAATAAGTAAATTAGTTTGGGTAGGATTGTCATTTTTACTATATTAGGTCATTCTAGCCGTGAGCAATTAATGTTTTTCCAATTATTTAGATCTAGTTTTAATTGTGTAGAGAGTGTTTTATAGTTGTGTTCATATAGTTCCTGTGTTTGTCTAGGCAGATAGAATCCCCAGTATTTTATATTGTCTAGGGTGATTTTAAATGGAATTTCTCTTTCTGATTCTTGCTGCTGAGATGTGTTGGAAATATATAGTAATGGTGATGACTTATGTGGGTTTATTTTGTATCCTGCAACTTTGCTAAAGTTGTTGATTATTTCGACTAGAATTTTAGTTGATTTTCCAGGAGTCTTTAAGTAGACCATCATATCTGCAAAGAGTGATAGTTTGGTCTCCTCATTGCCTATTTTAATACCTTCAATTTCTTTTTTCTTCTCTAATTGCTACTGCTAGTGTTTCTAGTACAATATTAAATAATAGAGGTGATAATGGGCATCCTTGTTTCACTCCTGATCTTATTGGGAAGGCTTCTAATTAATCCACATTGTAGATGATATTTTGCTGATGGTTTTAGTTACATACTGTTTAGTATTCTTAGGAAAGGCCCTTCTATTCCTATACTTTCTAGTGTTTTAAATAGGAATGAGTGTTGTATTTGATTAAAGGCTTTTCTGCATCTATTGGGATAATCATATGATTTTTGTTGGTCTGCTTGTGGATATGGTCAATTATATGGATCGTTTTACTAATATTGAATCATCCTTGCATTCCTGATATAAATTCTACCTGATCATAATGAATTACCCTCGGGATCACTTACGGGAGTCTTTTTGCTGGTACTGTATTTAAGCTTTTTGCATCTATGTTCATTAAGCAGATTGGTTTATAGTTTTCTTTCTCTGTTTTTTGCTTGCCTGGCTTTGAAATCAGTACCATATTTGTGTCATAAAAGGAATTTGGTAAAATTCCTTCTTTACTATTCTGTCAAATAGCTTGTATAATATTGTAATTAGTTGTTCTTTGAATGTTTGATAGAATTCATTTGTGAATCCATCAGGACCTGGGGTTTTTTATTAGTTCTTTAATGGTTGTTCAATTTATTTTTCTGATAAGGGATTATTTAGGTATTTGATTTCTTCTTTTGTTAATCAAGACAAATTATATTTTTGTAAATAATCATCCATATCACCTAGATTGCCATGTAATTGAGTATAATAGTTTTTAATGATTGCCTTAATTTCCTCTTCATTAGAGGTGAGTTCTTTGACTTTCAATTTTATTAATTTCTCCTTTGCTTTTTAGGATCTCTAATTTGGTTTTCATCTGAGGATTTTTAATTTGTTAACTTTCTAGTTTTTTTTTTAATTTGCATGCCCAATTCATTGACCTCTGCCCTCCATAATTTTTTAATATATGAACTCAAGGATATGTATTTCCCCCTAAATACTGCTTTGGCTGCATTGCATAGATTTTGAAGGGATGTCTCATCATTGTCATTTTCTTCAAACAAATTATTATTTTTTTCAATGATTTGTTCTTTAACTGATTTTAGAGAATTGTATTATTTAATTTCCAATTAATTTTTGATTTGCCTCTCCATGTACCCTTACTAATTATTATTTTCATTGCATTGTGATCTGAGAAGGTTGCATTTATTATTTCTGCTCTTTTGAACTTGTTTGAAATGTTTTTAATGTCCTAGTACATGGTCAATCTTTGTGAATGTACCATATGCTGCTGAAAAGATGGTATGTTCCTTTTTTGTCCCTATTTATTTTTCTCTGCATATCTACTAACGCTAATTTTTCCAAGATTTCATTCACTTCTCTTACCTTTTTCTTATTTATATTTGGTTTGATTTATCTAGTTTGGATAGAGGAAGGTTCAGGTCTCACACTAATATAGTTTTTCTATTTTATCCTTGAGCTCCACTAGTTTCTCCTTTAGAAATTTGGATGCTATGCCATTTAGTGCATACATACAGAGTACTGATATTTCCTTATTGCTATACTGCCTTTTTAGCAGGATGTAATTACCTTCCCTATCTCTTTTAACTAGATCTATTTTTACTTTGGCTTTGTCAGATATCATGATTGCAACTCCTGCCTTCTTTCTCTCAATTGATGCCCAATAGATTCTGCTCCATCTGCTTACCTTTACCCTATGTGTATCTACCTTCCTCATGTGTGTTTTTTGTACGCAACATATGGTAGAATTTTGGTTTCTAATCCACTCTGCTATTTGCTTGTATTTTATGGGTGAGTTAATTCCATTCACATTCAGAGTTATGATTACCAGCTGTGTATTTCCCAACATTTTAATTTCCACTTGTAGACATGCCCTTTCTTCTTTCACTATTTCCTCCTATACCAGTGTTTTGTTTTTAATCAATTCCCCTAATTCCAACACTTATTTTGCTTCCCTTTCTACCACCCCTCCCTTTTTATTTCCTTCTTATTTTCTTTATGGTCTTTTTAAAATACACCCTCACCCTTTCCCTCCCTTATATTTTTTCCCTCCCAACTAGTCAATTTGTTACTCTTCTATTTCCTTATGGGGCACGAATCAATTCTCTGCCCCAATGGATCTTATTGTTCTTCTCTCATAGAGTCAATTTCAATGCACGTAACAATTAAGTATTTTTCTTCTCCAACCTCTTTACCCTCCCAGTGTATTGGTGTTCTTCCCCACTTCTGCCATGTGCTTCTTAATGACATATAAATTTATCTGATTTTGTTTCTTTTCCAATTTCTCTTAGTATTAGCCTCTTTTTTTAACCTCTAGTTATATATATATATATATAGACACACACACACACACATATGGCATTTCATCCTATACACTTTGTCACTGTTCCCGCTAAATATAATTCTTCTAGTTACCCAGGTCATAATAACAATTTTTAAGAGTTACCAATATCCTCTTTCCTTTTAGGGATACAAATCATTTTAACTTATTGGGTCCCTTAAATAAAAGTTTGTTTGTTTGTTTGTTTGTTTTTTGTTTTTGTTTTCCTTTTCTTAATTACCTTTTGGTGATGCTCTTGAGTTCTGTGTTTGGGCATCAAATTTTCTGTTCAAGTCCAGTTTTTTCTTTATGAATGATTGGAAGTCTAATGAGCATACTTTCTCCTGCAAGAATATAGTCAGTTTTGCTGGGTAGCTGATTCTTGGTTGTAGACTTAGTTCCCTTGCTTTCTGGAATATCATATTCCATGTCTTTTGGTACTTCAGTGTACATACAGCCAGATTCTGTGTTATCCCAACTCTGGTTCCATGGTATCTGAGTAAATTTTTAGTGGCTTATAATATTTTTTCCTTGGTCTGGTAGTTCTTGAATTTGTCTATAACATTCCTGGGTGTTGTCAGTTGGGGATTAAATAAAGGAAGTGATCTATGGATTCTTTCAATCTCTAATTTTCCCTCTTGCTCTAGAATGTTGGGGCAGTTTTCTTGGATAATTTCCTGTAGAATGATGTCCAGGCGTTTTCTTTTGTCATGATCTGCCAGTAATCCAATGATACTTAAGTTGTTTCTCCTAGACATGTTTTCTTGATCTTTCATTTTGTGGATGAAGTGTTTCATATTTTCCTCAATTCTTACATTCTTTTGATTTTGTTTTATTGTTTCATGATGCCTTGTGAAGTTGTTTGCTTCTAGTTTATGAACTCTAGTTTTAAAGACTGAATTTCATCCCTGACTTTTTTATCTTTCTTTATGATTTTTCCTTCTGATCTTTCATCTCCTTTGCCTTATTTTCAAGCTGATTAATGTTGACTTTCAAGACACTATTTTCTATTTCAAGATGATTCATTTTGCTTTTTAAGTTCTTTTCCCAGTTGTCTTTAGCCTCTCAATTGTTTTTTTTTTAAATTGTATTTTGAGTTCTTCCAAAGCCTGTGGCCAAATTGCTGGAGTTTCTGTGTTTTTGCTTGCTATTTCTTGATCCCCATCTGTTCCATTTGCTCTTTGTTCATTGCCTGGATAGAAGCTATCAATTTTAATTTCTTTTTCTTTGCTTTTTCTGTTGTTTACTCATATTTCCCCGTTCTCTCCCCACCCCCCAGTTGCCTGTAGTCTTACTCCTCTCATTATGTGATGGATCTGTGGTTTTGGGTTGTTCTGTCCTGAAGAGTCTTCTTCTCTCTCTTGCTGATTGATCAGGTTAGTCAGATCTTCCCCAGCTGTCAAGGTTGTTGCCTGTAATTTGTTGTAGCTTTTGTCCTTTGAGCTTAGGAAAGTTCTCAGATCTGTCTGTGGGGGAGGGGTGTCGGAGTTTGAGTTTCCCTGCCCTCTGAAGGCTTCTTATCTGCCCTATTGATGAGATTGAGCCAGGGCAGAATAGTTGATCTGCAAAGCTGGATGTGCCTTGAGACCAAAACCTCCAGAAAGAGGGGGATTCAAGATAGTACATTTTGACTGCTACTGGGCTGCTTGCTCTTAGCTTCTCCTCCAGCTACTTCTACGTTGCCTGTGTTCTACACCCTGAGCTTGAAATAGCTTTGCCAGCAAGGAACTCCCTCTGGACTAGCACCCTTGTCTGCCCAGAGATTCCAGCCAGTGCTGGAGGCTCAGCTCTGTAGGTTGGGGAGGGGACCTGGGACCTTCCTTCTTCCTTCCCCTTAAACCTGACTATTCTAGAATTCAGAATTTTTTCGGGGGTGTACCTTTTAAGTTGGGTCCAGGAGGAGGGTTCCCTAGCTTTGTCCTGTTAGATTTGGTTTTCAGTCCCTTAGGAGAATTTTGTTTTTAATTGGTAAGGAAGGGTTTATGGAAGTCTGAACTGCTGCTGTCTCTAAGCCACCATCTTGACTCCCAGTAGTGTTTTCCTTTGGACACATTTGTTAAGAGTTGTCAATATATGAAAAACCAAATCTTAATTTCATTTGTATTTTGGAAGGGGTTCTTATTTCTGCTAATGAAGGATAATCAGAATTAGGAAACATACAGCTGAGGCATAATTATTTTACACTAAATAGTCAAGCAAAGATAGGATTCTGCACAAATAAGAGATAGAAAGCAAAAAATAATTGAGAGTAAGAACTCAGGAAAGTCCAGAAAATCACATTAAGGCCAAGAATATAGGTCAGTAGAATTTGGGTGTTAAGTTATAGAAGACTGATCCAACAGAGATCAGGAAAGATCAGGAGACTAGAGGAATAGATTTCCAACAGAAAGGGATATGCCAAAAATGTCTGAGTTCTTCTGATGATATTCTTCTGCCACTTGATCATATCTCAGTGGTTAATGTCTCTTTGCTGATTTCAGAGTGTGTGTGCACCTGTGTGTGTGAGTGTGTGAGCTCAGACACACAGGAGGGAGGGTCATGATATTTATTTTCTCTTGGATTAAATTAATCTATTTCCCCTGGATATTGTTCCAAAATTCAGCTAAAAAGATGGTATAATGGTCTCAGAATAACTGTTACAAATTTACCAGGTCTATAGAACAATCTATTATAGAAATATTTTCTAACTATACTCCATAGCACTTAAGGATTTATATGATTAACTATTGTTATCACTGCCTGTTACATTAGGGAACTGCTTCTTCATGCTGAGGAAAGTGTACTTGAGATCTGCTATCCTGTTATTTTAAACTAATTTCACAGTTGAAAGTGATCACTTTTCTGCCCTTGAGCTTGGAGTTCTGAACCAATTAGATTGTCCACAATTGTCCCAAAGGTAACCCAGGCCAGGCTGGTGATAATATAGGTCATATCTTTTATGCTGCTCACCAGTGGGGTCATGGAATTGTTTGAAGAGGTGACTGAATTACTAGACTGTATAATATAGGTAGAAAATAAAGGAGAGACAGACAGACAGATAGACAGACAGGCAGGCAAGTAGACAGATAGACACAGAAACAAACACAGATACAAAGACACAGCCAGAGAGCACAGACAGATAGAGAGTCAGAGCCATAGAGAGAGTGAGAGAGAGATAGAAAGGTGGGAAAGGAGGGGAGAGAAGGGGAGGGAAGGAAGGATGGAACAAAGGAAGAAGGGAAGGAAAGAAGAAAAGAAAGAAGAAAGGAAGGGAAGAAAAGAACAGAAGGAAGGAAGGAAGGAAGGAAGGAAGGAAGGAAGGAAGGAAGGAAGGAAGGAAGGAAGGAAGGAAGGAAGGAAGGAAGGAAGGGTGAATGAAAGAAGAAAAAGTGATCACTAGAGAAACTGATGTCAGTCTATTTATATGTGGGTGATGATTTGGCTTATGGCTATAAAGAGGGAAAAATTTCCAGGAGTATAATAGCAACAGACATTTAATCTTCGTTTCCTTCCAAGTGCTTAATTTTTAAGATCATTTCAAATACCAAGCTAAATTTTTTTATTATAAGTGTATTTGGAAATTTTAATTAAATTTATGTTGTGTACACTTAGCTTACTCTATTATTTATATTAGAGCAAAAATATTTAAAATAAAATTTCCTTCTTATGTATTCTAAGCTACACTTGTTTATCTCCAAATGAAATGTTTACTACCTTTAAATTTAATTGCTGTGCCAGATAGGTTACAAATGTTCCATGTAACCATTACTACATTGTGAAGATATAACATGTGCTTGGCTTCATGAGCTATATGATTTGAGTTAGCTAGGATTTACTAAAAAAAAAATAAATAAAATGTGCATTTTTACTTTTGAAGACTTTAACCTATAAATCATATTCTAGGGGTATGAAGAAGAAACTGAATTTCAAAGTAAAAAATTTATTGTGACCAATATTCAAATGAAATTATGATGAAATAGATATAGTCTTAAAACTTATACATAAATCCATTTTCAATATATGTTTATAATTTCTTCAGAATAGGCCTCCCTCCATTTGTACCTATTATAGTATATCCATGCCTTCTCAACCTGGAATTTTCCTTTATAGTTTTAATATAGGATCTATATGATACATATAAGGGTTTCTCTTTCAGTTCATTCAATATTTAGGGCAAGGGCTCTTAAATTTTTTGATGCCCTGGACCCTTTTGGCATTCTGATAATGTTTAATGATATTTTTATTATAACAATGATTATAAATATACACATTAAATACATATCACAAGGAAATATTGGAATATGTTTATCAACCATATATGCATAGTATCTATATATACCCACATTTGTGTGTGCATATGCATGTACATTTATGCAACAACATGATATGTAGATTATATAAATATATACATATAATATATAGATATTAAAGTTAGAGATATTGATAGAAGATATAGAAATAGTTATAAAAGGGTATCTAGTCTCCTACTTAGACTACCCAATTATTATAGCTTATATGTTTAAATCCGCTGCTTTCTAGTCATATATCTTATGCCATGAAGGAGATTCATAATTCAAATTTTCTTGGAATAACATTCATAGTAGTATTTATAGGATCATAGCTTTAAAGTTGTGGAGACTTCAGAGGCCATGAAATCCAACCACTTCATTTTAAGACTACGATAACTAAAGTCAACGTAGGTTTCTTTGCCCTAAGTTCCTCATCTTTGAAGTCACATTTGTCTGCAGAAACAGTGCTTTTTATCCTTCATGACCATACCTTCAATAGCTCTTATGAAAGAATCTTCACAAACTTTTATAAGCATAAAGGAACTTGCAAGGTCATTTATTCTATTTCCTCTTTTTTTTTTTAATATTATGTGAAGAAGCTGAAGCCCATAGATCTTAATTGAACAGCCTTGATTAGAAGCAGTGTCCAAACTAGAAACTCAAACTGTTGACTTTTAATCTTCTATTATTTACCCTACACCACGTTGCTGCCTGCTGTGAAACCTGCTGTGAAATGATGAATCTATTCGCAAAGCAAGTAATCACACCCCAATTTATTTTTGGTGTAAAAGCAGATGTTCAGAAATCAATTTGTTGCAAAGTCAATTATACTGAGATAAGATCTTCTTTGAGTTTCTAGAGGCTTTGGGCAAAAGTGTTTGACTTCTAGAACCTGACCTATTTGGAAATCATAGGTGTTCTTGTAAAATAAATGTGATATTTAGAATTATTAAAATGACATTTATTACCTTGATAAGCCATTGTATATAAAGAAATAAATGTTCTTCTGACATTTATAACACCTCATGATTCTTAGATAGTTCAGATAGATCTTCCATAATTTTCTACTGTGTCTTACCATGGGTAAGCATATGTTAGGGTAGGGAAGAAATGTAATAAAACAATTTGTTGATATAATTATCATAATATGCAGATTGAATTCTCCATTTCCCACTTCCCAGTTGTCATTTTCAGGGACTTGAGAATTTTAGATGGATTGCTGTTGAAGAGTCATATTTCTGCTCTATCTCATGTTGATCCTAGTGGAAAGAAAAATTTGTGGTCAGTCATTTGAAAACCTTTCTGTTTGGTTTTCTAGTCAGAGAGTCAGTTTCTAAGACAGAAAGGACTCAGACAATAGCAATACCCTTAGGTTATTATTATTATTATTAAAATGGTGTCTCAAGAAGTAATTAAATATATATATATATATACCATTTTCAATATGTAGAATATAAAGTTTTGCATATGTGTATTTATATGATCTGAATGGAAATTTTATGTTCTACCCAATTCTAAACCCTGAAAGTATTAAGTATTTGTTCTTACTTCTATAGTCTATAAATAATTATTCATAACAATATAACCTAATCCTATGTTAAATTTAGATTGTATACATATGGGGACAGAGACAGAGTATGCACATGGAAGCACAATCTAAAGATCTCTGCAAACATTAATGTTATGTAAATACTATGTAATTGTCATTATTATGTGTCATTTCCTTACACAAAGAACTTGGGTTTGCAAACACATCTCTTCTCTAGCTCATTATCTTGTAGCTTCCTGGTTTTTGATTTATTATATTTGTTTACTAGATTATGAGTTTTTTTTTATACAGTTAAAGGTCTAAAAATACTGTCAGAACCCTCTATTACCTTCACTCTGGAATAAATACTAGATTTCCCCAACCAATTAATGGTTCTATAGAAGCTTCACTTAGTATTAAGTATAAATGCATGGATCAGAGAGAGAAAAAAGTCAGAATGATTTAGCTGTCTTAATAATATGAACAACACATTTTTAGTGTGTAAATATTGGAGTAGTTTTCACTCAATCATAGGTAAAAGGAAACAGAGAAGACAATTATCTAGTCCAACTTCTTTCTGAACAGTAATTCTCTCTACAACATCACCAAAACCAAACTTCAAACTTGCCCTAAGTATCTTTAGTAAGAGAAACCCATTACCTCCCATTAGAGCCTAGTGAATTTTGGGATAACTTTAGTTTTTATGAAGCTATACCTTATATTACACCAAAAATCTGCTTTGCTGCAACTATTTTCCATTTAAATATATTTATGTCATTTGTGGCCAATGTTTTGTTTTAAATAATTTTAATTTTCAGATCTAAATTCTCTCACTCTTTCTTTACCTCCTTCATCCTTTAAGAAGGCAAAGCAAAATATATAGGAAGTTATGAAAAACACATTTTCATATTAAATATTTTCTGGGGAAAAGAAGAAAAATGAATAATGTGACCACAAATATATGGGTTTCAAGACTGTGACTTGCCCAAACTGTAAAGATAATTTTAGCAGCTTGATTTAAATTAAAAAAAAATAAGTGGTTGCCATGGGAAAAATTGCCAATATGAAATGCCCAAGTCAGCTGGATTTTATGGAGATTTTAATTAATACAAATGAAGGAATTAAGGGAAGAGAAAGAGAGTAACAGGAAATAGTAGGAAAAGGCTAAGAGAAAAACTAAGTCAGTCTTTAATCACTCACCACAAGATCTTTCCAAGCAAAACTCTAGTGTTCAGAGACCCAGCAGCCTCCTCTGACTCCTGACCTCCAATTCAGCTTCCAAAGATGAATTAAATTGAACTCCCTTTAACTGGTTCAAACAGCTCCTTTTAAAGAGAAATTTCTCTTGTGTCACCTCCCCTAAGTTTTTACGTCTACTAATCACAGTAGATGCTTTTCCTAGGACAGCCCATTCTTAGTTTTTAGTTCTCACCTTCTCTGGGTAGATTATATCTTTTGAGAAATTCACACCTCTTTGTTAAGCTTGCCCCTTGCAAGTTGTCTGACCTTTTAGTGATTCATTTGACCTTCATATGTACTTAGCACTCTTTTGTATTAGGTCTAAAAATAGACCTAGCTTAAGGGCTTTTGCCTCACTATAAGTATGGGTTAAGTACTTTTTCATTGTTCAGTAAGGAGTTTACAACTTTATCTTCCCCTAAAGTATGCCTAAGTATGAGTGGAGTAATGTTAGAGTTCCCAATACATTTCTGACCAAGTACCTTTATTGTTTAAATGGGGAATAACCTTAACCATAACCTTAAGATAATGTTCCAAGGTAGAGTCTGAGAAAATTTAAGATTCACAACTCCCCCCCCCCCCCCTCCGATGATCATTGGGAGACTAGTCTCCTCTTTGATCATTTAGAATAATCATCTTGTAGTCCTAAATACACTTCTAACTACAGATGTATACAGCATTCAATTTTCTAAGAGGAAATTACAGTAGTGAGGGAGGAATAGAAAAGAAAGAAAGCAAAACCAATGTTTTGCTAGGTGCATTGACAGAAAGCCAAATTAGGGGTAGTCCCTTTTGACATATATGTGTACATTTATAATAAATGTTCAATTTGAAGTTCAATTCAAAGATTGAACTTCAGTTCAATCAACCACACCAAAAGTTCATTCTTGATCTTCTTGATGTAGTGTGGGTTTTTCCAGCATCTTTTGCAACAGTTCATTCTCTGGATTTAGGAGTTAGCAAGCTTCTTCCTTGAAGATCTTTCTGTCTAACAAAATTTCAAAATATTGGATTTTTATTAAACTACAATCTCAAACAAAAAAAATAAAAAATCTTGGATTTTATATTAAAATACAACCCCCCCTGAAGTAGGTATTAAAAAACATCCAGATCAGCTCAGGTTGCAGTGTTGAGTTATGGGGGTGTATGAGTCAATTATCAAAAGAAGAGAAAAATAACCAAAAACATGAGGAAAAAAATTCAAAATAGACACTTATTTGGGTTTAATAAATTTCTAACAGATCCTTGCATAGGTCCAATTTAAAATAATTTCTTTCCCACAAGTCTGTAGGACAGAATGCAGTAATATTTCACTTACTCATATGCAGCGAAGACTACAGGAAGTTGCCATAATATAAGAAGGAAAAAAAAAGTAGAATTCTATTTTGATAGGGAAGTATCATTCCCTCGTCTGATTTTTGACATTCTCAGGGATATAGGGAGCCAGTATGATAATCAAATTTTGTACTTGTATGAGTACTTCTCAAAGAATGTAGATACACAAGGAAGTCCTACGACTTAACATATGTCAAGATTCGCAACCTCGAGTCCACATTAATTTCAACTCCTTCCATATTGGCATATTGTTCATATTGTTCATCAGTCTCACATAGATTGGTTTCATTTTGACCTGTGTCCTTTTTTTGGGGGGGGGGCACTTTTCAGGTTAAGTTAAGATAAAAACTCCTTGTTTTTATCCCATTTCCTAGATTCAGACACAAACATTAATCACAGTCCCATAACATTTTATCAATAAATGGCACTTTCCCATAGTTTCCCTTTGGGTATGCATTGATATTATAGCAAGCAATATAGTCAACACAGCAGCATTTTTTTCTCTCTTACTAAAGAGATTAATCTACTCAGCTGTGAATTCAAAATGGGCTGTCTTCTGGAAAACATCTACAGTGATTGGTAGATGTAGGGACTTAAGGGAGGTGACATGGGAGAAAAACCCCTATATAAGAAAAAGCAGAATCTCTTGAGGATATATAGCCTTTTGGAGAAAGCCTTTTGGAGGATCTCTGATGAGGACCCCTTGGGAAGAATCTCTTGAGAGAGGCCTTTTGGAACAGTCTCTGGCTGGAAGGCTCTCTGGTGAAGTCAGCTGAGATGGAGCTGGCCTTGTGTTACTAGAATCCTTGTTTAGTCAGACCTTGTGGTGAGTGTTAAAAAACTGACTGATTTCTCTCTTAAGACTCAGGTCTAGGCCATATTGGCTTGAGGCACTTCATACTTATTCCTTTCTTACTCTCTCTCTCTCTCTTTCTTTGATTACTCATTATATTGTTAATTAAAATCTCTATAAAACCCAATTGACTTGGGTATTTGAATAATTGGGAATATTTCCCTGGTGACCACCTTATATTTGAATTTAAACCCAAGACACTGTAGTGAAACATATTTCTGCCTTCAAATTTACTCACCCTCTCTTATATCTATCACAATTTATATCTTCCACTATTTTAATCACTACAGTTTAAGACCTCAATCATTTTAAATCTCACAATATGGAACATGGAATTTGGGAGTTATCCCCAGGCAAGAATATATCTGATTTAGGACAGAATCAATAAAATGACTTCCTCTATCTAAATCAATGTGTGCTGGCAGGCCAACACAAGGAATAATTTCTTTTTAAAGTATCTTAGCAACAAAAGCTGCTGTGGCTCAGATCACAGGAAATGCTTCTGGTCATCTGGTTAGTTGATCTACAATGACTAGACAAAATTTATAATTTCCAGCCTTTGACATTGTTATGAAATCTATCTGTAGATGTTCAAAAGGTGTGGAAGCCAGAGGATGCCCACCAAAAGCTTTGCCACAAAATGCATGTTGGTTATATGCTTGACACGTAGAGCAGGCTGAACACACTTTAGAGGCTATAGTAGTTATACCAGGGGCTATTCATATTCTCTTAACAGAGTCCACAATGTCCTGGGTGCCAAAATGACCATTCTTATGAATAGATTGGCAAATTTGGTGATAGAAACTTCTAGGGAGCAGGGGTTTTCCTTCAGATGACACCCATACTCCATTAATTTGTTTTGCTTTGAATTTTTTCTTCCATTTTTCCATTTCCTTTTCATTATAGGAAAGTGATAAATTTAAATCATCAGTGGTTGTTAATGTTAAAGTTAATTCAGGTCCTTCTATGGCTGCTAGCTTTGCAGTGGCATCTGCTTGATCATTTCTTCTAGAGACAGGGTCAGTGCCACCTGTATGGGCAGAGCAATGAACTACAGCCTGGGCTTGAGGAAGCTGGAGAGCAGAAAGAACTTCATTAATAATTTCTTCATTAGCTATAGATTTTTCCAGCTGAGGTTAAAAATCCTCTCTGGAGCCATAGCATTCCGACTGAGTGACAAATGCCAAAAGCATAAAGTATTTATAGCATTTTTATTTCTTTATTTGAAAATAACTTATTCATATATTTTTACCATTTATTAATTGAGGAACAATTCTTATATTTATAAATTTCACTTAATTCTCTATGTTCTTGAGGAAAGAAACCTTTATCAGAGAAAATTGCTTTAAAAATGTACCCATTTTCAGATTTTATTGGTATAGAATACATAGTTTTCCCAGAAGGTTTTGTCAATTAGTAAGTTTTTGCCCCAATTATTGATTTTGGAGTTTATTACACACTAGGGTCCAAATGCTTATCTGCTTCTATTCATTGTGTGTAAGGAGCATCTAGGTGATGCAAGGAATAGCTTATTGGCACTGGAGTCAAGAAGACTCATCTGAGTTCAAATCTGACCTCAGACACTCAATAGCTATGTGACCCTGGGCAAGTCACTTACTTTTATTTGCTTCAGTTTCCTCATCTATAAAATGAACTGCACAAGGAAATGGCAAACCACTCCAATATCATTGCCCAGAAAACACAGAATGGGGATATGAAGGGTCACGCATGATTGAATAATGGCTCAACCCATCTTGACACCATTTTATGACTATTTCTTAGATCAAACATTCATTTTTTTTATCTAGTACCGTATTATTTTGATGTTTACTGCTTTGTTGGGAACTTTGATGTGTAACTTTAAGAACTCCTCATTCACATTTTGTTTTTCAGATTCCTGCAATACTGTTGACCTATTATTCATCAAGAGGAATTTTTTTTCTTACTTTATGAAGCAATTCTTTGGAAGTTTGGTTGGTATAACACTGAATATGCAAGTTAATTTAGGTATTATTTTCATTTTTATTATATCAGCTTAGTCTACTAATGAGCAATTAATATTTCTCCAGTTTTTTAGAACTGCTTTATTCATGTGAAAAAGTGTTTTTTAATTGTGTTCATATAGTTTCTGTGTGTATCTTGGCAGGTTGGCTTCCCAGTACTTTATAGTGTCTGACATTTTAAAAAATAGATTGGTTTTATGGGTAATATATAAAAAAGTTGATGGCTTGTGTGGGTTTATTTTCTAAGTTTGCCAAATTTCATAATTGGTTTGCCTAGTTTTTTTTTTAGTTTTTAGTTTAGTTTTTAGTTTTTAGTTGATTTTCAGGGTTCTCTACACAATCATATCTGCAAAAATGATTTTCTATTCTTATTCTTTATTTTTTTCTTATCTTATTGCTATAGCCAGCATTTTTTTGTACAATATTGAACTGTAATGGTCATAACAGGCATCTTTGTTCCATGTTTGATCTTACTGGGAAGTAGTCTGGTGTAGATCAATTAGAGATAATGCTTAGTTTTATTTTTAGATAGTATTTATCAGTTTAAGAAAATCTTCATTTGATCCTCTTTTCTAGTTTTTTTCTTCTTTTTAACAAGAAGAGTTGTTTTTTTGCAAAACTCCCCTATATTTTACCCCCATATATTGATATAAGTATATGATTTTTGTTCTTTTTCTTATTGATATGGACAATTATGCTTATAGTTTTCCAAATACAGAGATAGCTCTGTATTTTTGGCATAAATACATCCTGGTCATAGTATATTAAATTTGTGCTATGCTGCCATAATCTATTTGTTCTTGTTTTATTTAAAATTTCTTTATCAGTATTTATTAAGGAAATTGGCTAATAGTTTTTTTTTCTTTGTTTTGCTCTGTTTCTTTGCTCTTTCTAGTTTAGGTATTAAAACTGTAAATGTGGAGTCCTCTATAGCTCTCCTGGGTGGCTTCTCTCCTACTGATTGGTCCTCATTTCAGACATGATTGCTCCCACAACCAGGCTTCAGCTGCTCCCTTCCCTCCACTTCCATTGTGCCTAAGTTCCTTCAGCAGCTCGGCTCTAGTCCACCCCATGGCTCTCCTCCTGTCTGTGGAGTTGGCTGTGCTGGATCTAGGAGCTCTGACTCCTAATAGCCCAGTCTCCCCACAAGCAAAGGAGAGAAAAGTCATCTGGGCAATGCTAGGATTGTTGGCTCAGGGTGGTAGGCCAAAATGGATAGAACAGAAGTGGAGAACCAAACTTGAGCTGGTTAGCCCAACCCATGGCCCATAGAAATTTAAGACAGGAAGGAAAAACAAAGCAAAATTCTTATGTCAGAAAAGGATTTTGGTAGGACTCTTTATTTACTTTTTTTTTTCAGTATGTAGCATTAGCAATGAATAGTTCAAATATTTGGAAGAACTTGCTTGTAAATCCACCTAGTTCTGGATTGCTTTGTTTTTCTTGGGAATCACACTCATGGCCTATTCAATTTCTTTTTTTAAGTCGAATTAAAGTATGGTATCTCCTCTTGTTTATCTAGGCAATTTATATTTTTGTTCTAGAATATATGTGATTTTGTTATTGTTGTTGAGTCATTGGTTCTGACCATTCCTGAACTCATTTGGAGTTTTCTTTGCAAAGATGCTGGAATAGTTTATCTTTTTCATCTCCTGCTCATTTTACAGGTGGAGAAAATCAGGCAAAGAGGGTTAAATGATTTGCTCAGGGTCATGTAGCTAGCTAGTAAATATATGAGACCAGATGAGAATTCATGAAAACGAGTTTTCCTGACTCCAGGCCCCTGGTTCTCAAACTACTGTCTACCTAGCTGCCCCAATATAAGTATATGTATATGAATCCATGTGTGTTTAAGAGGGAGAGATAGAGATGTGTTTATATAAATGTAAAACATATAGTATGTACACTAAAATTTATCTTGTTAGTTTTATTTGCATATAGTTAGACAAAATAGTTCCTAAACTTTGCTTTAATTTTATCTTCCTTGGTTGTGCATACACAGTACATTTTTTAATAATGATATTTTCCCACTTTTTAATCAATTTACTCAGTAATTTATCTATTTCATTGTTTTTTCTTCAAACTTGTTCCTAGATAAATTTATTAGTTATGTTTAAATTCAAATTTTATTTATCTGTTCATTGTCATTCTCCGTCACCGAGAGACTACCACTAGACTAGATTTATCTGTTCTTTGATTTTCAGGATTTCTTTTTTATGTGTCCTTGGAAATCTAAAATTGTATTTTATATTTTTTAGTTATATTAACAAATTAATATATCAATATCAATAATAACAAATTAATAAGAAAATCCTTTTCTTAAAATGAACTCTCCTCAAGTCAGACTTATTTTTGAACACTGCCTCCTTTAATTAGCCCTCCCCTTTCCCCTGCCCTTCCTCTTAGCCCCTTCTTCCCCTACTTTGCTATTGAGTAAGATGAATTATTTACCCAACTGTGTGATATTTGTTCTTTCTTCTTTGAATGAATTCAGAAGAAAGTGAAATCCAAATGTTATTTTCAATTCTGTTTTATAAACTCTTCCTTCCACATAGCTTTTGTTTGAAATAATTTCCATACTCTTCTACTCCCTTTTCCATTTTCCTCATTAATCCATCTTTCTCATGGTTTCATTCTTTTCAAATCATCTTAACACAAAATACTATACTTTTGTCCTCTAAGTAGCCTCTTTCTACAGGCCCTAATAGTGATAAAATTTTGAGGAGATTTTGTTAATCATATTTTATTAAAAGAATATAAAGAGTTTAATATTGTTTTGTCCCACATGATTTCAAACTCATTTGCACTTGGATGTGTCTCTTGAATTTTATGTTTGAATGATACATTTTCTCTTTGGCTCTTTTTTTCCCCAAATGATGGAAATTCCTTGATTTCATTAAATATACTTTTTTTGTGTTTATAAGTGTAAGAGAGAAAGGCATGCTAGTAGAGACAAGAACCAGAACCCCAGCAGCCTGCCTACTTGAGCCCTAGCAAAGACCTCTTCCAGTGTGGGATCAGCTCCTTTATAGTCCAGTCCACACCAGGACATAAGAAAAGGGAACTCTGGGAAGATTAGAGAATGCTGGGAGATGAAATCCCAGGGTTACAAAATTTTAAAACATACATATACCCCCTGGGATCCTTTGGGAGACCAGTCTCACCAATGGATCATTTTAAAAGTAACCAACTTATAATTCTAAAGGTTTTTAACTAAAGGTACATACAGTATTGCAGTTTTTAAGGGGAAATTATAATAATTTGGGGATAAGAGGGAAATAAAGAGAAAAAGAACAAACCCAATTAGAGGGAAGTCCCCTTTGGCATAAAAGTGTACATTCAAAACAAATGCATTCAACCCCCCAAAAGTTCAATTCAGCATATACAAAAGTTCACCCAGGATCTTTTGGAGCAGTGTGTGGTCTCTGCAGGCATCTTCATACACCTTCTGTGAGCTGTTCACTTTTCTGGATTCTGGGAGGCAGAAAGTCTCTTATTCTCAAAAGAAATTAAAGTTTGAAAAATTGGATAATAATACCCCCCCCCCATGGAGGAAATTGACAGACACTGAAATCACACAGGAATATATGGCTAAGGCATGAGGTATATGAATCATTGCCAAAGAAAAATATCAATAACCTCACAAAAATGCAAATAAAAGAGAAAAAAGTAACTAATGAATGAAATCTAAAATATCTAAATGTTATATGTAAAAATCCTAAGTAAGAAAAAAAAAATTATAATAGGTCCTTGAATCAGGACCCAATTGAAGTGATTTATATCCTAAAGTCTGTAATGGCACTCATGCATTTTCCCACTCAGCAGCCAGGATTACAGTAAATTGCCACCATATGAAATACAGAAAAGGGACTAGATTTTTGAAGCAGATGGGAAATACCATTCCCTGGTCTGATCTTTTCTCATCTCTCAGGGATAGGACAACCAGAATAGCCAATGTTAGGTACTTGACAGAAAGTGTGGTACAAGGAGCCCTGAGTCTAACATATGTCAAACAACCACAATCTTGAGTCACACACAAAGTTCAAGTACTCTTGTATTGGTGCAGAATCTCATCCATCCTACCAGGATTGGTTTGTCTCTCTGATTTGTGTGCTTATTTGGCATTATGCAGGTTAAGTCTGTGCTCCATTGTGCTCCCTTCTCTTGGAATAAGACACATTTGGCAAGCAAAATCCCATAATATTTAAACAACCAGTCGCAGGTTTCCAAAGTCTAAAGCTTTTGAGTATGCATTTACATTTAGGGCTAATTGACATTTTAACCTTATGCCAGTACAGCATGGGATCAGCCCCTTTATAGCCCAAACTATGCCAGGACATAAGAAAAGGGATCCCTGGGAAGAGTAGAGAATGCTGGGGGATGAAATCCTTGGGGTACAAAATTTTAAAACATACACACTCAAGGATTGCACTCAGTTTTGCTGAGTAGCTATTCTTGTTTGATTATGTTTTTCTTGATTGCTACCCAAGATCTTTTGCCTTCTGAAATGATTAATTTGAGCTTTTGCTTGTTATGTGCTTCTACAGTTTTTATAGCTCAGTCTAGGAGTCTTTACATTTTTAGTTCTTTAAAAATATTATGATCTGGGGAGAGGTCTGTTCAATACTTTCTGGATCTGTCCTCTGGGACTTAGCCAGCCAGAATCCTTGTTCTCTTATAATTATTCTTCTTTATCTCCACTGTTGAAATATGACCCAGATCTGGGTAATGGGTAAAAGATCTACATGATAGCATCATTTACTTATCTCAGGCCTAATATAAGGTCCTTTATGATCTCTTCCTCAAGGTTTCTGTCTTCTTGTCATCCTTGGGTGCTTGGCTGCTCCCCACAGACACTTTTTCCACAGCCTAGTGTTCTTCTTGGCACCACCATGGTAGTGTTTCCACTGTGCTGTGCTCCTGTACAGCCCCATCCTACCTTCCACAGATCACTCTTTCTGTTTTCCTCAGTTTGTCCTCTGCTAAAAAATGAATCACTAACCTTTTCTTGTATTCCTTGCTCATAATTGTGGTTGCTGTATTTTATTTGTGATCATTGTAGAAGAGGTTTTGGAGAATCTTTGGCAGTTGTCCCCTCTTAATTCACCATCTTGACTCCATCCCAGAATAAGTCTTAAAATTATTGATGAGAATTATCATACTCCTTCTTCTCCATGCCCCGTCATTTAAGTCTAAACTTCATCCTGTAAATGTAGAAATTTTAGGCTTCTGGGAGAGGTTATAATATTGTAATGGCTAAAAATGTGGCTACAGGATTTATGTAATATTGAACAATGGCCGCCAAGGAATTTACTTATGAAATTCCTAAAATGAAACACTCAAGTCAGAATGGAGTTTATGGAGGTTTAATCACACTGGAAGTAGAGAAAGGAGAGGGAGAGAAGGAGAGAAGAGAAAAGGGAAAGGGGCTACTCAACCTCTGACCAAGGCAGAGGGAGTTTTAGGCCCAAAGGCCCAGGTGGAAAGAATCAGTCCTTAACTCACGTGACCAATCTGAAGGAAAGCTGTCTGCAGGCGTCCTCCCTCTCCAAGCTCCTAACACCAACCCCTTCTAGCTCTCTCCACAGGAAGTCAGCGAATTCCAGAGGCTGTTCCCTACCTCACTTCCTGTGTCTCACAAATCCAATGGTTGGCTCTAGCTTGGCTTAGGACAGCCCAGGTGGGCAGTTAGTTATTTCTGATTTGTCATTGACTAGCGCATGCCCGTGTAGTGTGGGTGTGCACAATTTTTGGGTGCTAGACCAAGATGGAGACTTTTAAAATTCACAATCCTAAACATTATTAACATTTTAAACATCCTAAAGATCTTTAATAATATCTGTTATGATTGAAGCTCTCAACATCTTGTCTTAATGCAATTTCTTGGATAGTTTGAATTTTATGGCTGTCACTTCATGTTGACTTTCTGAACTTGCAATTTTCTAAAACCTTCATGTCCTTCCTTGCTCTCCTTTCAGAAATATTTGTCTGACCACATTCTGTACCTGTAATTATTATTTTTTGAATCTTTACTTGATACTTCATTAGAATTCATATAACTCAATTTGGTCCATTTTTGACTCTTGGTTCTTTTTATTCAAAGCCTTACTTACAAGATTTCAGATACTGTACTTCCTTCATCACAGCTATGATAAAGTCTCAAATAGTTTCTAGATCTCAGATATTAAGTGATTATTTTTGAGGAATTCAACAATTATTGTGCATTTTTTGGTAAACAACATTAAAGGGAGAATTAAAGTTAAATTAGAGAATTAAAGGACATATTGTTTAGAATGAAGAAAGATGCTATCAGAAAAGTAAATGAGGTGGTGCTAGTCAGACCTCAGTTGAAATTATGCTTCTCAAATGTATCAATTACGTGACTGAGAAAATCACTTTTCTTTTTGCTCAGTCACAGCTTTACCTGAGACATTTACTTCATAGATTGTCTATAAGGATCAAAAAAGCTTATATAAACAAATATTTAATGTGTTTTTAAACACTATAAATAACTTTTAAAAGTAACAACTGAAAGTTATATAATGAATATGGTTTATAGAACATTTTAAAATATCTATGTTTTACCTTTAATTTTAAAACTCATAATCTCTGAAATAATTTCATTTTTCCTTAGGAATATTTGATCTCTTTTTCTATTATAAAGTTGTTTTAATTGATTGTTCTTTTATCAAGTAGTCATATATGTTAACTTTGTTGTCAGAAATTTGTTTTCAATAGAATCTGGCTGGCACGGATCTAGAGTAAAGAAGACTCGAGTTCAAATTTGACCTAAACACTGACTTTATGACCCTTCAGCAATTTGCTCATGCACTGCTATCCTTGGTTTCCTTGCCTTTAAAATGTGGGGATGTGTGTGAAGAAATATACCTCCATTCCATGGGGCACAGGATTTACATATCTGACCCCTGACATTGTCCCTCCACAGCCAGTCTCAGCATGCTGGTAGAACATTGCCACAGAGGGAGGAACTTAATCAATTTTAAAAGCTAGCACAGGAATTAGAGAGCTGTTTTTTAAAAAAAATTTTTTTTCTTCTCTTGATTTTAGTATTGGTCTCTCTCCCTCCTTCTCCCCATCTCTCTCTCTCTCTTTCTCTCTCTCTCTCTTTCTCTCTCTCTCTCTCTCTCTCTCTCTCTCTCTCTCTCTCTCTCTCTCTCTCTTTCTCTCTCTCTTTAGTAATAGATGCTTATTAATTTGATAATAATAGCACCTTCCTCACAGTATTGTTGCTTCACTGAGATATTTGTTAGGCATTTTGCAAGTCTCAAAGAGCCATATAAATGTTTTATTACTAATATTTATTGATGTTATTGTTGTTATTTGAGTGCCACAAATACATATGATTCATATTGGATCCGAGCACTCATCGTGATACTTATCATTATCAGAGACTTCAATTCACTCCAGATTGTGCTTTAAAGTACACAAATATGTAGCTGAAAATTATTAGTCAGTATCATATCTATAGACCACTGGTTTCTGTATGGTTAAAAATAAATTTTATGCAACTATTTTTGCAACTGTCTTACCTAATATGTGGTCAATTTCTATCACTTATGTATTGATCATATTGACAGATTGACAGAGTTTACCAGAAAAGTAACATCTACATTATCATGCATATACTGGAAAGTTTTTTTCAAAATTTTTGCAATTGGTAAAAATGAGAACAACAGAAATGATGATGATGATGATGATGATGATGATGATGATGATAATGACAATGATTACAACTAAGTGAGAAATCCTGATCTAAATTATCTCCTAGTTAGGGGTGCCCTGGTAATTGTTTTTCAACTCATGTTTAATTGAAAAAAGTATTCATTATACACTTTTGTATGTAATCTATACTTATCAACTTTTTGTCCACCTCTTTCTTAAGTATTGACAACCAAAAAAGCAGTAAATAAAGGTCTTGTTTGTAGCATTTTCCAGTTTCTAGTTTTCAAATTGACATTTTAACATTTGACTCTCATAAAATAGTTTGACTCAGCTTCTGCATATCCATGTTTCTAGCTCTAATTCCTATTATATCATAAATTATATCTTATAAGAAACCAATATAAAATAAATTCTCCAAATCACTAGTAAGAAGAGAGGCAGATCAAAATAATACTGAGGTTGTAATTATGCAAAGATGATATAAAAAAAGAAAATGACAAATATTAGAGGGTCTGTGGGAAAATAAATACTTAGTTGAATTATGTGGGAAGATATGAAATTGGTATAATTCTTCTGGCAATTAATTTGGAATTATGCTCAAAAATTTCATAACAGTGCAGATCTTTTGACCCAGTTCTATCACTGCTAGGCCTTATACTCCCAAGTTTTCAAAGTAAAATGATCCTATTTGAGCAAAAATATTTAAATCAATTGCTTTTGTGATGGTTAAAAAATAGAAATAGGGAACACACATGAATTATGGAACGATTGAACAAATTGTGCCACATAATACTGTGATATAATAATATTTTGCTAAAAGAAATGAAGGGGGGGGAAGATGGTTTCAAAAGGAAGTAGAAATACTCATATGAACTGTTGACAAGAGAAGTGAATGAACATAACCACAAGGATTATTTATACATTAACATCAATATTGTGAAGACAAATTGATGAATCACAAGAGCAAAACTAGGAATATGTGTTATGAAATAACAACACAAAGACAAACAACTATGAATACTAGAACTCTGAATAGTGCAATAACTTCATTAGTGATTCTAGAGGCCTGCTGATGAAGCATGTGATTCATCTCTTGATTGAAAAGCAATAGACTTAGGAGGCAAAATGATATATGTTTGTATTTGCCCAATGTTTTGACAGTGCATCTTTGTTACAACCATTTTTATTGTTTTTTTTCCTTTTTGGTCTTGATTAAAGCATAAAATGTAATTTAGGAAGGATACAGCTTTAGTTTTTTTGTTAGAACTATTTTTACAAATAGCACTTCACCATTTCATGTTTAATATAAGGCCTTGCACTAAGTTGATTAGTAATTCTCTACAAATACTGTGCTTTTATATTCAATATGGTGACCCATTATTTATTGTTTCTCTTCCTCTACTAACAATTAATTGCAGTGAAACAGATAAAGGTAGAATAAAAAAAAAAAACATGATCATTGTATAATTTCATCAAAATTAGACAAAGTAGAAAAAATAGTTATAGGATCTTTTTACATGATTTTTTTTCACAAGTAGTGTTGCAGTAACTATATAGTTAACTTGTGTGAGCAAAGGATTAAGCAGGCCTCATATCTAAACAGAATGGCTTCCCTTATGCTGTCTTGTGAAGAGAAATAGGAAGGACTCTTTAATTCTAAATATCTCCCCAACTAAGTGCCCTAAATTCCACTATTAAGTAATATTTAAATTAAATAGACATATATATAAGTTTGTGTATACATATATGTGTATATGTATGTGTTTAAATCTTTAACTACTCCTTAACTAAAATACCCAGGAAGCAGTGGCAATAGGAGAACAAGTTACCATTCCTTAATAACATGCCAGATTTTAGTTGGTAAAACCTAAGACCAAAACCTTTTTTTTGAATGGAATTTCAATGCCCTGGGCTTGATTGGGGGTATAATGAAGTATAGTATGAAGATGTTAACCAAAAAGTCACTACATTTTTTTTTCACATTAGGATTGTGCAGCATAAGGAGATCTCTCAATTTTCCTTTTAATATCTATGCATATCGACACACTTTGAAGCAATAAGTAGATAGGAGGCTCTATTAGATTTTTTTTAAATTAAGAAATAACAATTATAATCCTACACACCAGTCCTTATGAGCATAAGGAATCCAGACATACTATTCTGCCTATGGTGTAAATTTCTATTTAGAAATGTTGTCAAAGCCTGAGGCAATTTCTTTACTAAAGTAATTAGACACCATTATGTAAAAATGAATAATTTCACAATTTCCTCCATTTAAATCAAAACCATTTTTGCATCATTATTTAGAATCATGTTTTATGTAGTTGCTTTAATCTACAAGCATCTTATCTACTTTAAAGAATCTAAGCAAAAATAAGGAACCGTAGACCAGAATCACTTCAACCTTGTCTGAAATGGAGCTAGCTCTGGCACGGAAAATGGAACAGAAAAACACAATGCAAAGAAGTTTGAATATAGCAATACTACCAATACCACTAATGCTAACAATAACAAGATATTTCATTGATTCATTGCTCCCTTGTCTCATCATGGTGTTGAGATGATACTGTATTTTTAAATATTGTGCCATTTAGTCACTGAATTTGTCAGATACTAAAAAACTAAATAAACAACACTTGATTGTGAGTCTATCAATGACCAATATACCTGTCATTCAAGGATCCATATGGTCAATAAAACCTGTCACCAGAAGACTGACCATCAGGAAAGGACATTTTACCCATTGGAACTTATTAAGAACCATCTATAAAAACATAAATAGAACTGATATTTGCAATTTGCATTGGTAAAAGAAGTAAACCTTTCAGAATCATACTCCATAGATCACCGAGTTTCTCATTTTGAATACTCCTCCAAAAATGCAAAGCACGGTCCATCAATTTCTGTCTGTCTTATGCAGCTCATATCTTTCTCACATTATTCATAGCTAATGGACTCCCTGGGTTACTCACTGTCTACTTCTGGCTCTTGCTATCAATGAATGAATACATATTTATTGAATTCTTGCTATGTTCCTTGAGGATTTTTTTTTTTTACCATCCAACTTTTTATTTCCAAACTGGCTCCCAAACCCATCAGAAGTTTGGGAGTGTGAGGTGAAAGAAGGGAGAGAAAAAAGACCTGAATATTGTTTTCCAGAAGCCCAAAAATCTAGATGTGGGCAGTGTAGGGGTAGAAAGAGGATCTGGGATAGGGAAAAGGCCTGACCATTGAATCTCAGTCACCAGGATAGGACAAGGGCAGGAAGGGGAAAGCAAGAAGCATCCTGAGCCCCCAGTGAGTTCCTATAATGCTGATCCTGGCTCAGATGCCCCCATTAGGCATGGGCATGCCTGGGATGCAGGGCTCACCCTTAGGAAAGGTGGACATATAGAGGGCAGGGGGCACAGGTGGTGGGGGTGCTGCATAGTTCTGGGGTACAGCAGCAGTTGGCAGGACAAGGGCAGTGCCGGGGGTCAGATCATAAGGCAATGCTTCACCGTCTTCTCCATAGGGTAGAAGAAGCCTCTTACCCTTCTGCCTTCGGTTACAGAACCAGACTCGCACCACATCTTTGTCTAGGTGCAGCTCTTCTGCCAAGTCACAGATTTGCTGGGGAGTGGGCTTCCCACAACGCCTGAAGAAGCCCTCTTTTTTTCAAAGAAAAAATTAAAATTCTATATTCTCATATACAAGATATATAATTTATATATATTTATATTCAGTGTCTACTACGGGCCAGACACTGTGCTAAGACAGTTCCTTCTCTCAAGTAGTTTACATCTAATAAATGGGGAAATAATTATTCATTTCATCTATGTGAGCCAAACTATATGCAGGATAATTGTGAAATAATTAACAGGCACAAAGCACTGGAATTGAAAGGGATTGGGGAAAGCCTTCTATGGAAGGTGAAATTTTAGATGAGACTTAAAGGAAGCCAAAGAGATCAGTAGTCAGATACTGACATTTCAGGCTTGAGAGAGAGCTAGAGAAAATACCCCAGAGCTGAGAAATGGTGTGTCTTGTTTGTGAAACATCCAGGAGGTCAGTGTCACTGGATTAAAGAGTATGTGCTTGGGAGTGAAGTGTAAGTAGACTAGAAAGTTGGGGGAGGAGGAAATTCTAGATTATGAAAGGCTTTGAATACCATGAAAAACATTTTGTATTTGATCTTTGAGACTGATAATTCATTTTCCCCAGTCAAATTTTTCTTTCTCTGATGACATTTTTATGCCATTTCACATAATTCTTCATTTGTTATTCATTGAAGCCTGTTCTCATCTCTATCGTCCTCTCCATTATTATTTGAGTGATCCTCAACTTCAATTCTTTAGAGATTGTCATAGTTCATGGTTCAAAGCTTTAAATAATAATTTTCATACATATCTCACAAGGTGTTCATAATGGTTATTGAAATATTTGTAGAAAAAGTAATGCCTGTGGGAGGAAATCTATGGTATAGGAACATAATGGAATAAAATAAAAACTAATTAATATTGATTAATATGATTAATTTGAATAGGATTATTAGCTGAAAGAGACCTCAGAAATAAGTTCATCCTACCCCTACATTTTATGCTTAAAGAAAGCTGAAAGCCGTGAAAGTTAAGAGACTTACCCAAAGTCACACAAGTCTTAGAATTAGGATTTAAATACCAGTCTTTGCATTCGAGAGTCAATTCTTTTCCCATGGCAGCAGACTATTTCCACTAACTCAAATATATTAAAATAGAAAAAAATTTCCTTTAAAATATACATATTAATAACACTATTCTTATTTTGAAGTCACTAAAATTAATTAAATTCTGAGGAGATAGAAAAAATAAAAATCTCTGAGAAGAATGAAACTTAAGAACAACTAAGACCACAATTTAGTTTTTGTCATATACCATCAACACATAGTATGATTTTGCTCAATTTTGAATACCTTAAATATAGGAGAGTGGTCATTCTATGGTTGAGAGGAGAGTTATACTATGCAGAATTTACTATGATATAAAGACAAAGATGATAAACACATTTATTTCAAATTTTAAAAATATTAATGTAAATTTTTTGTAATCATTCTCTCTGTTATCCTATCAGTCTATCAAACAATCATTCTATCAATCAATCTATCTCTCTCTATCATCTACCTATCTATCTATGGTTTTCCAAAAGGGTGTGTTTTTCTTTCTCTGTGCAACTATTAGAAATAAAATTGAATTAGGTTTGGCATTCAGATTTTATAAGTTAAGTGCCAGGAGAGAACCTTGTCAAACTGTCTCTGGCCCAGTGTGGAGTTTGGAGTCCAGGCCTCTGCTGGAATTCTGAGGTTCTCCGGGGTTGGGGTTTGTGTCTGACACTCTCTGTCTCTGTCTCTGTTTCTGTCTCTGTCTCTCTCTGTCTCTCTGTCTCTCTGTCTCTGATCTGAGTTTGGTCCTAGAAGCAGCGTTTTCCTGAGCTCCCTGGAAATTCCCTGTGAAACCTTTTGGGAATACCGGAGTGGCAGTTTGGGAAGAGAGAAGTGACTGTTTGGCAGAGTAGAGTAGTTGGCAATCATAATAAAACAAGAAGAACAAGGAAGATACTGTGTCATAAAATTATCTTAGCACAACCCAGTATAAAACAAAAGAAGTAGAATACAGAGGTCTTTACAGTGCATAGAATATTGTTTATGGATTCAAGGAGTCCTGAGTTTGAATCTACTCAGTTTTGTAGCAATGGACAAGTCATTTAATCTTCCTCAGGTTTTTCATATTTAAGATTTGAGTGTTGTACTAAATACCATTGAATATCCCTTCCAGTTATAAAATAATGATCCTATGATTAAATCACCAACATTTCTTAGTATTGTTATTACAAAGCCCAGTTATTTCAATGGATCCTCAAAGCCATCCTTTCAGGTAGGTTGCAACAGTGTCTGTGTATATTGAGGAGGGGAATGATAAAAATTAGACAAGAAAACTTGGATCAGAGACTTGCGCAAGGTTGTCCAGCCAGAAATAAATGCATCCATAAGTTTAACAGGTCTTTAAGACTCCATCTTCAAAATCTTATATACTACTCTGTGTGGTGACATTGTAGATAGCCAAAAGCAGTTTAATTTCAAGGCTGCCAGGATTAAAATATTGATTTGAGGAAAAAAATCTGCTTAAAAAAAAACAAGGAAAATCTATAAGATCTTTCAAAGTACTTTCTCTTTTCCTGTTGCTCTTCTTTTTTCTGCTGTTTTTCTTATTCCTCCTGCATTTCTTCCTTCTTCAAATAGATTACATTTCCAAAATGTTTTAAGGATCAAAAAGTTCAACATTGAATATGTATAGTAGAAAAATGTTTGGAAAACTGTCTATTCCTTTGCTACTCACTTTTTAACCAGGGAGTGTTAACCTGTCTTCAGTTGCTACCCTTTTCTCTCAATGAATACTACCTTTGACTTTACCTTCGCAGGGAGCTTTACCAACATGTGGATGGGCAGAAGGGGAAAGATGAATGAATACACAGTGAAAGCATTAGTTTAGCTTTGGCCCAGATAGAATAAAGTAATGCTTTGATTTGCTTTCAACTGAAAGAAGGCAAACTCCAGGTTAATTTTGTATTTTGAGAATTTTATCTCAAGATCAATAAATAAAAATAAAATGATTGTCTAGATTTATCTCCTAGACCTTTTTCCATTTAAAGAAAGGCAAACACTTTGGATCAGAGATGTCAACATTTTCCTTTCTAAATATCTAGATACCAAAAGGAAACATGGTCTCTGAGATACAGCTCCTGTTCACAATCAAAGACACATATCAATCCTTAACTATTAAAATGCATCTAATATATATGTGTGTGTATTTATTAAAAATAGTACTTTAATAATATGTGGGGAAAATGTAATGTATAAATAGGGGGTAAAGAAAGACCAAATAGAATAATCTTTCTCACACAAAGATTCACATGGGAAGGGGAGGGGAAGAAAACTCCTATAAGAAGGAGAGGAAGAGAGGGTTTTTTTTTTTTACTTAAACCTTAATCTCAGGGAAATCAACTCTGAGAGGGAAAAACATCCAGATCCATTGGGATCTTGAATTCTATCTTACCAAACAAGGGTAAGGAGAAGGGAAAACCAAGGGGGGGAGGGGGAGAGGGAGAACAAAAAGGGAGGGAAAGAGAGGGGGGAGGGGGAGGGAACAAAAAGGGAGGGACTAAAAAGGGAAACATCAAGGGAGGGGACAAGGGGGACTGATTCAAAGTAAATCACTGGACTAAAAGGTAGAGCCGAAGAAGAAAAGGTTAGAATTAGGGAAGGCAATCAAAATGCCAGGGAGTCCACAAATGGCAATCATAACTTTGAACGTGAATGGGATGAACTCACCCATAAAACGTAGACGAATAGCAGAATGGATTAGAATCCAAAACCCTACCATATGTTGTCTTCAAGAAACACACATGAGGCGGGTTGACACCCACAAGGTCAGAATTAAAGGATGGAGTAAGACCTTCTGGGCCTCAACTGATAGAAAGAAGGCAGGAGTGGTAATCATGATATCTGATAAAGCCAATGCAAAAATAGACCTGATCAAAAGGGATAGGGAAGGTAATTATATTTTGTTAAAAGGGACTCTAGACAATGAGGAAATATCATTAATCAACATGTATGCACCAAATAATATAGCACCCAAATTTCTAATGGAGAAACTAGGAGAATTGAAGGAAGAAATAGACAATAAAACCATACTAGTGGGAGACTTAAACCAACCATTATCAAATTTAGATAAATCAAATCAAAAAATAAATAAGAAAGAGGTAAAAGAAGTGAATGAAATCTTAGAAAAATTAGAATTAATAGACATATGGAGAAAAATAAATAGGGATAAAAAGGAATACACCTTCTTCTCAGCACCACATGGCACATTCACAAAGATTGACCATACATTAGGTCACAGAAACATGGCACACAAATGCAGAAAAGCAGAAATAATGAATGCAGCCTTCTCAGATCACAAGGCAATAAAAATAATGATTAGTAATGGTACATGGAAAACCAAATCTAAAACCAATTGGAAATTAAACAATATGATACTCCAAAACCGTTTAGTTAAAGAAGAAATCATAGAAACAATTAATAATTTCATTGAGGAAAATGACAATGGCGAGACATCCTTTCAAACCTTTTGGGATGCAGCCAAAGCAGTAATCAGAGGTAAATTCATATCCCTGAATGCTTATATTAACAAACAAGGGAGAGCAGAGATCAATCAATTGGAAATGCAAATGAAAGAACTCGAAAGCGATCAAATTAAAACCCCCCAGCAGAAAACCAAACTAGAAATCCTAAAAATTAAGGGAGAAATTAATAAAATTGAAAGGGATAGAACTATTGAGCTAATAAACAAGACTAGAAGCTGGTACTTTGAAAAAACAAACAAAATAGACAAAGTACTGGTCAATCTAATTAAAAAAAGGAAGGAAGAAAAGCAAATTAACAGCATTAAAGATGAAAAGGGGGACAGCACCTCCGATGAAGATGAAATTAAGGCAATCATTAGAAATTACTTTGCCCAATTATATGGCAATAAATACACCAATTTAGGAGAAATGGATGAATATATACAAAAATACAAACTGCCTAGACTAACAGAAGAGGAAATAGAATTCTTAAATAATTCCATATCAGAAATTGAAATCCAACAAGCCATCAAAGAACTTCCTAAGAAAAAATCCCCAGGGCCTGATGGATTCACCTGTGAATTCTATCAAACAATCAGAGAACAGTTAATCCCAATACTATACAAACTATTTGACATAATAAGCAAAGAGGGAGTTGTACCAAACTCCTTTTACGACACAAACATGGTACTGATTCCAAAATCAGGCAGGTCAAAAACAGAGAAAGAAAACTATAGGCCAATCTCCCTAATGAATATAGATGCAAAAATCTTAAATAGGATACTAGCAAAAAGACTCCAGCAAGTGATCAGAAGGATCATTCACCATGATCAAGTAGGATTCATACCAGGGATGCAGGGCTGGTTCAACATTAGGAAAACCATCCACATAATTGACCACATCAACAAGCAAACTAGCAAGAACCACATAATTATCTCAATAGATGCAGAAAAAGCCTTTGATAAAATACAACACCCATTCCTATTAAAAACACTAGAAAGCATAGGAATAGAAGGGTCATTCCTAAAAATAATAAACAGCATATATCTAAAACCATCAGCTAATATCATCTGCAATGGGGATAAACTAGATGCATTCCCAATAAGATCAGGAGTGAAACAAGGATGCCCATTATCACCTCTACTATTTGACATTGTACTAGAAACACTAGCAGTAGCAATTAGAGAAGATAAAGGAATTGAAGGCATCAAAATAGGCAAGGAGGAGACCAAGTTATCACTCTTTGCGGATGACATGATGGTCTACTTAAAGAATCCTAGAGATTCAACCAAAAAGCTAATTGAAATAACCAACAACTTTAGCAAAGTTGCAGGATACAAAATAAACCCACATAAATCATCAGCTTTTCTATATATCTCCAACACAGCTCAGCAGCAAGAACTAGAAAGAGAAATCCCATTCAAAATCACCTTAGACAAAATAAAATACCTAGGAATCTACCTCCCAAGACAAACACAGGAACTATATGAACACAACTACAAAACACTCGCCACACAGCTAAAACTAGACTTGAGCAAATGGAAAAACATTAACTGCTCATGGATAGGACGAGCCAATATAATAAAAATGACCATCCTACCCAAACTTATTTATCTATTTAGTGCCATACCCATTGAACTACCAAAATACTTCTTCACAGATTTAGAAAAAAACATAACAAAGTTCATTTGGAAGAACAAAAGATCAAGGATATCCAGGGAAATAATGAAAAAAAAAACACATATGATGGGGTCCTTGCAGTCCCTGACCTAAAACTATATTACAAAGCAGCAATCATCAAAACAATTTGGTACTGGCTAAGAAACAGAAAGGAAGATCAGTGGAATAGACTGGGGGAAAGCGACCTCAGCAAGACAGTATACGATAAACCCAAAGATCCCAGCTTTTGGGACAAAAATCCACTATTCGACAAAAACTGCTGGGAAAATTGGAAGACAGTGTGGGAGAGACTAGGAATAGATCAGCACCTCACACCCTACACCAAGATAAATTCAAAATGGGTGAGTGACTTAAACATAAAGAAGAAAACCATACGTAAATTGGGTAAACACAGAATAGTATACATGTCAGACCTTTGGGAGGGGAAAGGCTTTAAAACCAAGCAAGACATAGAAAGAATCACAAAATGTAAAATAAATAATTTTGACTACATCAAACTAAAAAGCTTTTGTACAAACAAAACCAATGTAACTAAAATCAGAAGGGAAACAACAAATTGGGAAAAAATCTTCATAGAAACCTCTGACAAAGGTTTAATTACTCATATTTATAAAGAGCTAAATCAATTGTACAAAAAAATCAAGCCATTCTCCAATTGATAAATGGGCAAGGGATATGGATAGGCAGTTCTCAGATAAAGAAATCAAAACTATTAACAAGCATATGAAGAAGTTTTGTAAATCTCTTATAATCAGAGAGATGCAAATTAAAACAACTCTGAGGTATCACCTCACACCTAGCAGATTGGCTAACATAACAGCAAAGGAAAGTAATGAATGCTGGAGGGGATGTGGCAAAGTAGGGACATTAATTCATTGCTGGTGGAGTTGTGAACTGATCCAACCATTCTGGAGGGTAATTTGGAACTATGCCCAAAGGGCGACAAAAGAATATCTACCCTTTTGAACCAGCCATAGCACTGCTGGGTCTGTACCCCAAAGAGATAATGGACAAAAAGACTTGTACAAAAATATTCATAGCTGCGCTCTTTGTGGTGGCCAAAAACTGGAAAACGAGGGGATGCCCATCAATTGGGGAATGGCTGAGCAAATTGTGGTATCTGTTGGTGATGGAATACTATTGTGCTAAAAGGAATAATAAAGTGGAGAAGTTCCATGGAGACTGGAACAACCTCCAGGAAGTGATGCAGAGCGAGAGGAGCAGAACCAGGAGAACATTGTACACAGAGATTAATACACTGTGGTATAATCGAACGTAATGGACGTCTCCATTAATGGCAGTGTAATGTCCCTGAACAATTTGCAGGGATCCAGGTGAAAAAAACACTATTCATAAACAAAGCATAAACTATGGGAGTGGAAACACCGAGGAAAAGCAACTGCCAGAATACAGTGGTTGAGGGGACATGACAGAGGAGAGACTCTAAATGAACATTCTAATGCAAATATTATCAACAAAGCAATGGGTTCAAATCAAGAAAACATATAAGGCCCAGTGGATTTACGCATTGGCTATGGGGGGTTGGGGGGGAGGAAAAGAAAATGATCTATGTCTTTAACAAATAATGCTTGGAAATGATCAAATAAAATATATTAAAAAAATAGTACTTTAATACTCAATTTCTTGTTAAGTTCTTTTCAGTCACGTTCAGCTCTATGACCTCATTGTAGGGTTTTCCTGGCAAAGGTACTGGATTTGCTTGCCCTTTCCTTCTCCAGCTCATTTTACAGACAAGGAAACTGAGCCAAATAGGGTTAAATGATTTTACCCAATGTCGCTTAGCTAGTAACTGTCTGAGGCCAAATCTGAACTCAGGAAAATGATTTGAATTCTCATGACTGGTTCCCTATCCACTGTACTACTTAGTTGCCAAAAATCCAAACCAAACCAAAACAAAACAAAAACAAGGGGAAAAAACCAACATCAACAACAAATAGATAATGATTCCTTTTTGGTATGTAGATACCACATTTTAAATAAAATACTAGCAAGGAGATTACTGCATTGTATCACAAGCATTATTCCCCATGACCAGGTACACTTTATACAAAAAATGTAGGAATAATTCAATATGGGGATAAGTAATAGTGTAATTGAACATGTCAATGCCAAAATGAGCAAAAATATTATGATTATTTCAATAGGTACAGGAAAAGCCTTTGAGAAAATTCAACACCAATTTTTTAAATTAAAAAATAGAAACATTGGAATAAAAAGCAATAAAGGTCTATCTAAAACCATCAGCAAGCATTATTGATAATGGGGATGAATTAGAACTATAAGAAGTAAAAATTTTGAAGATAGGAGCCAAGATGGTGGCTTAGTAGCAGCAAAAGATAAAAGCAATCAGAAAATACTTCCAAACCAACCTTAAAAAACACTTCCAAATGAACAGACTGAAAAACTAACAACAAATTGGAATAACTTTTTTTCTTGCAGAAAACAACTTGAAAGGAAGGCTGACAGTTGATTTTCATAGGAGGAGGGGAAACCAGAAGTAAAACTGCCCAGAAGAGGGTGGACTGACCACCCTCTGCCTACTGCATCAAGTCTCAGCCTGTGTATAGGCCAACTTTGGCATCCAGGAACCTTGTATACACTATGCCAGGATATTTCATGCTGATCTAATATAAATATAAACTCTCATTTTGATATCCTCCATTCCACTTGTTCTATTACCCCTTCACCCTAGTCCAATTCTGCTATACATTGATGCCTAAACATTATTTCAAAGACACCTATTAACATTCACCAAGTAACATTCATTTTTCAATAAAAATTTCCATGAATGCACATTATTCTATTTTTTTTCTAAAGAAAATTTTGAAAAAGATACTATCCAAAACAAAGAAGCCTTAACCTAATGGAGATTGTTTATATAGTAAAACTGTAGAAATAATTCTGTTCTGATTGAGTTTGTTTTTCTTTTCTTTCAGCTGGTGTTTCATTTTATGCATCTTAGCTCAGGGTCTCAAATTAAAACATTAATAACTGTCTGTGATTGTTTAGCCACATGAACTCTTTCATAATGAGTGTATTCATTAAGGCAAGTCATCTGCATATTGTGACCTAATCACATCTTTCCTGGGAGAAAGAAAAGAATCTCATTTTGGAAATGCAATCTGTGATCCCCCCTGCTATACCTCCAACTGATGTTAGCATTTCTAGGATAAACCCTCAGTCACGGGCTGAGATAAGGCTTAACAAACCATGGCCTGCATTCCAGAGTGAAACATATCAACAAATTTGGATGCGTGACAAAATATTGGCTAGTGTAAAGAGCACAAGATGTGAAATTAAGTTCTTGGCTCTATTAATAACTATATAACCTTAAACACAGAATCAGGTAATTTTGGTGTTGCAAAGGATCCCAGCAGCTTTGTAATTCAACACAGACTTGAGAAGAATCTTTTCTAGAACAAAACAAGTGATAACTTAGACTTGGCTTGAAGACCAAATTTCTTGAGCAAATAAGTTTACATTTCTGGGTTTCATATTCCTCATCCATTAAGAGAAAATTGAAACATATAATTTTTAAGCCTCTCCCAACTTGAAAATTGTCAGAAAGAAGGCATTAAGTATTATATACCAAATACTGTTCTAAGAGCTTCATGTAGAATGAAAGGTGAACAAAAAAGAGCTAAGATGATGGAGTAAAAGTAGGGACTCTCCTGAGCTATTCTAAATTCCCTTCCAAACAACATTAAAATAACTCATCAAAATGAATTCAGAAGCAATAGAAGGAACAAAAGGATAGAGAAAATAATTTTCTCTTCCAAGAAAATTTAGAAAATTGGCAGGAAAGTTTTGCACACCTGGGCAGAGAGGAGAACAAAGTCTACCATAGGTCATGCCAAGCTGGTGCAGTCTGTACATCTGGAAGTCAGCATCATGCCTTGGGGTGAAATCTTAGCCCACAAGTAATAAGGGGGTCAAAAAACTGGTCAGAAAGAGATTACTGGAAACGCCTTTCTGGTTTACAATACAAATATAAATACAATACAAAATTCCAGGTCAGAATTGCACAAGGAGGAGGAGCAGTAGTAGGAGCAGTGACCATGGACATAGTTCCAGGGCAGAAAAGAGTGCTTTTGGTTTCTTAAAGACCAAGGGCACTGGCCAATAAATAAGGTCAATGGCTCCTCAGTAGGCAAACATGCATCAGTTGGGGTAGTATTTTTATACAATTGGTTACAGAAGGTCAAATGATAAAAACTAAACCAAGACTATAATTGGCCAAGGTGGAAGGAAGACTTGCAGTGTGCTTGTTCATGTTGAATTATAAGAACAGATCTATAAATTGGGATGTGTTAAGGTGAAATGAGGGTTATTTATAAAGGGTTGGGCTTGATAATTTAACAGTGTGGTTGCCAGGAATTTAATTAATTCCAAAGAGATTTTATTTAAAATTCATTTATAAAATGTAGAAAGAATGAAGTAAGAAATCAGAGAGAGGATAAAGTAAGATATCTAGCCTAAACACTAAATAATTTATCTCTGATCTCTGGGCAGGGAAAGTTAGTTTTAAACTGGAGGGGTCTTGGCCCTTGTAGCCAAGGTCCTGGGGATATAGGGAATCTCTCTCAAGAGGATAGGTTTCTCTTGAGGTTAGTCTCTTCTGAATATTGAACAGTTAATAGTCAGCTTTTCACTCATCATATGTCCACCTAAAGAAACAGGGTCTCAGGTCCAGTCAGCCCTTCTTCACCAGCCTCAATTCGAAAATAAGGAGAATTGAACTTCTTTCAGGAAGTTGTCACTCCCTTTTAAAGACATTTTCTCTTGTATCACTTCCTGTGCCTTCCCCTGATTCTATATCTACCAATCACAGTTGATGCTCTGCTCTAAGACTGCCCAGAAGGCAGTCAATTGATTCTGATTCGTCACCCACTATTGCACATGTGGGGCACAGACCTCCTCCACTCAAGTGTGAATGGGGTGTTTACACCTTTTGTGATTAAATCTAAAATGGGGATATCTCCATACTCAACTTTTATGTAGGATATTTATACTTTTGGGGATTAATACAAAAATAGGCAGGGGTAACAATTTTAATCTTCATAATCAGGGAAAAGTTAATTTTAATCTTCATAGGTATCACTTTTCAATTTCATATTCTTCCCTTTGATTCTTTGGAACTGTGTCTACATTAAATCACCATTTTTACACCAAATTGATATAGTCAATTTAGCATGATCAGAAACATTTTATACAAGATTAGCCATGAAATGTTTTATTATTACTTTTGCTGGTAGACTGTCACAAATAACTCGACAAAGGTTACAAGTTCCTCAAGCCTTTTTAACACCTCAAAATTAAGAAAATTTAAGTCCTATATATCTTGGGTTCTTTTTCATCCAAACCTTGTGCTTTTTCTTAACACTGCTATATATCCTAAAAAAGAAATACATAAAGTCCTGACTAATTAAGTGAGTTCTTCATACATTTGAATCTTTATCCCATAAAGTAAAATAATAAGCCTTTAAGACTAGGGAATAGACTGAAAGGCCACTCTATATTCCATAAAAATCATCTGCGTTTGAGAGCCAATGGTGTATACACAGATATCTTCTCAAAATTATGTACTCTGTTTAATATAAAAAAGTATATTCATCTTTTTCTCAATCTTATTCATATTCATCACCCTATTTAGGAAAATATGAAAATATTAACAATATGAAAGTATGCTATAGAATTGTTTGCCTGTAAACTAAATACTCTATTAATTATAAAACTTATAGTCTCTATTATTTATAATTCAAATGACAATTTAAAAGGAATATTCACTATAGTTGTATTATACTAGCATATATTATTTAGACAAGAGTCACCATAGGGTATATCTCATGTTTTTTATGAGGAAAATTGAAGCATAATTAAATACTTGTTTTTATCAACGACATTTACTCTTTGAGGAAAAATGGAAAGCCACTGCATTTTTTATATTGCTCCTTAGTTCAATTTGATTTTAGGTATGAGTCCCAGTCAACAGCCAATTGCAGAAAAAGGCTCATCAAGAGCCCCAAGGTATAACAACCAGATATATCTACATGGGAAAATGACTTGGTTACCAAGCTAAGGAAACTAAGGTAAGAGAATCCTATCTTTTCCTTTACTAGGTCATTCTCTCAACTTTCTCAGAGATAGATATTCCCTTGGGACAGTCCTTGGAGCAAATTGCATTTCCCTTGAATAATGAATAATGACTTTATTAGAAGGCAGACATTTATACATAAAATCAGAATGTATGAGAGAATCAGAATAAAGTCCCAAGAGACTTTTCTTCAAGCAACAAAATTTTACTAATTACAGCTTAGGGCTATGTTATTTTCATCATGTTATCAAGACTTGAATAACTCCATAAAGGGCTTCTAAATTGACATATATCTGTTTTTCTTATTAATTGTAAAAGTTCTAAATTTAAGGCATGTTGTTACTAGGTAGGCTTAAAGATATCATATCAAATCAATAATTTTCATGAGTAACAGGCAAAGATACTTTCAAGATTTATTTTTTGTTTTGTTTTGTTTTAACTAAGATTTTCAAACTTATTTAGTTTCTTAGATTTCAAGTTTACATGTGAAGTAGGGTTGACAAGATATCATGGCTTCTGATGAGTAAAATAGCTAAGGAACTCAAAGAACAGATAACATCATTCAATAGTTAATTCATCTCATTAAAAGTTATCATGCCTAATGCATAATATGAAGTGTTTCCTCTCTAAAGTGCTCAAAACTTTAGAAAAATATTACAAAATCCCATGTATTATAAAAAATGAAAAAGATATATTTTTTTACAATTTACATTACATTAATTCAATTGAACATGTTTTCACATTGCTTTACATAAAAGAAATTCATTTTAGAATCTTAGAGTAACTCAGTAACATTTGGGAACATATGATGTTTACTACATGACAGGTATTGTTGTGAGAACTTTACAATTATTGACAAGGAAAGCACTGTCTTTCTGAAACTTTTAGGATTCCAACAAAATCTTCCACCATATTTTATCTTTTAATAACTACGGAAGAAATAACAAAAACATGGAGAATCTTTTTCCAAGAAAGCACAATATTAAAAATTGTAGATTATTAAGTTAACCAAGTAATAATATATGTTTCCTCATCCTTTTGGGATGACCTGTTTTTGGAAATATTTGCAAAGATTTAGTATGTTTAGGAGTTACCTATTCTTTGAGGCCTTTTGTATCATTAGAATTAGTTACAATAATAGGGTTTTTCTGTAAGTTTATATCACTCATAAAATTTCTTACTGTTAAGTGCCATAGATTTCAGTAAGCAGGATGATTTTGAGAAATCATCTATCTACTTCTCAAAGTTAACCTCTTTTTGCTAAAGAAGCATTCAATCACATATTTCACAAAAGAGTTTCCTTGATAGTGATCAGGGGAATTGGCCAGAGCCTGAGAGCCTCATGGACATTTGTACCTTAAAGGCTCTTTGCCATTCCTCTCACAACTGTATTTTGTATTAATTAAAAATGAAATATTCAATAACTTTCTTCACATTTTAACTATCTTTTTCTGAATTAATAGTCTATTGCATGAAAGCAAAATTTCATTTTAATGCTGTTACTTAAATTTGTAAAGAAACTCATTTGCACTCTTTAACTGTGAAAAATCAAAGTACCTAATTGCTTTATCCTTTTACTAAGTTTGTGATATTTTATGATACTGTAGGTTTTAAAATTATTGCATCTAGTTAATCAGTTAAGAGTTTTAGGATTTCCTCTTATTAAGAGATTAGTTAACTAATAATTTTAGGCTAACAGTGTGAAGGGTTAAATTTTTGGGTAGAAGTTTGAACTAAGTCAGGAGAGTAGTTTCTTAAATACAAAACATTTATAACAGTTTATTATTAGGAAAGTGCAGATAGGAAATAGAAAGGAGGAAAGTGAGAATAATCTTCTAATAGCTTATAACTATACCTAAAATCCCAATCCTAAGTAAAATTTTCTAGAAAACCCTAAATCTATTTGTCTTCAAGAGCAGTGTCTTTTGCCAGAGCCAGGCTCTAGCGTAACTTTTCTACTCTTATTATCTAATAATGTACCCATCATCTATCTACTTATCTACCCAAGATAATCAATATTCAGTAAGGCTGTTAAGGCCTTAAATCCTTTTCTCAGTCTCCTCACAGTCCCAGATAGAGAGCCACACACTCCTCTCCCCAGTATAAAAATGAAATTTAGTCTCAATAATAAAATTATATTAAAAGGAATTTATTAATGATCATGAGAAATAGGGATACAAAAATAATGACCATGAGCCCAGGGCTGATTAGCCCATTTAAAATTCCTGCACTTAGCTTACCACCTCTGCCAAGCTCACTGTCATCATGCCAAAGGTGCAGGATCCTCCACTTCCCTGCCCAATATCCCCTATCTACAGGAAGTATATAATGACAGGAAATCAGTGGACTCCTGGGAAATGTAGTTCTTTTTTTAAGGTAACAGGTTTTCAATTATACACCAGGCTCAGAGACAAAAAAAACTCTTCCAATTGCCAGCTAAAACTTACTAAAGCTCAGCCACACCTTTCTGATTGTCACCAACTGACAGTTTGCACAGCAGGGGCCCTCTTACACAGAAATCTTATTGCTCCCTTGCCTCTTAAATATAAAAAGGGAGAAATTAAGAAAAACTCTTGTAACATATCTCTTGAGATCCACTGGGGAGACCAGTCTCCCTAATGGATGTTTTAACTAAAACTATCTTATATTCTATATTATAAACAGGGAGTAGTAAAGAGAGAGAGAAAGCAGAACAATTCTTGCAACCTGCAAGTCTCAATATACAATTCCAAATATTTATATTGACAGAATCACAAAATTCATACTATATTCTATATAATTAAAACCTATTCTTCTTATACTCTACAGAAATAAGAACCTAAAGATATTAATAAAAATTATAGCTACTATGCACGAAAACTTAAACAGGAAAAATAAAGAACCTTATATACACATTAATAAACAAGATCCTTGTATGCACATTAATACACATTTAATATATACTTTATATACATTAATAAACATCTAATATATACCTTATGTATACATTATATACATCTAATTATATCTCCCCTGAGGTGGGTATTAATAAATACTTATAATAGTTTCTAACACTTTACCATTTACATATCAATAATAAATTCTGCTCCAGTGTCTCCCTGCTTTAAATGTGTTTCTCATAGACAGTATATTGTAGAGTTTGGGTTTTTAATGCACTCTTCTATTGTTTTCCATTTTAAAAGTGACATAATTCCATTGACATTTACAGATATGAAAATTAATTGTGTTACCTTCCATCTTATTTTTCCCCTATTTACCCTTCTTAATCTCCTTTCAGTCTTTCCCTGTTCATAAATATGTTTTGCTTACAATTATTATCTCTCTCAGTTCAACCTCACCTACTCTTTCCCCTCATTTCCTAATGGATAAGGTTGGTTTCTATGGCTGAATAGGGGTGGGTATTTTTCCCACTTTGAACTAATTTTGATGAGAGTGAATTTAAGCATTGCTCACTCCCAACCCATCTTCTACTTTATTGACTCTCAGGTTTTGGTTCATAAGAGATAATTTAACCCCTTCTATTTTTCCTCTTTTCATCATCTGTTCCCCTTTTCTTTCATTTGTTTTATTTTTATACAAAACTGCCCAATTCCACTTACTTTCTTTCTTATTTCTATGTATACTCCTTTTTCCTTTCCTAATAGTAATAAGGTCCTTAAGTATCTTGAATACTTTAAATACCTTTTATGACTTAAATATCATTTACAACTTAAGCATGTTAATTATTACTTTCTGAGGTATGAATGTACTCAATTCAACATTAATAAAACCCTTAAGTTTTGAATGTCTGTTTATCTTTTTGTGGCTTTCCTGAGTATCAAATTTGATAATCAAATTTTCTTTTCATTTCTTTTTTTTTCTTTTTTCAGAAATACCTGATAATCTTATATTTCATTAAATTTCATTTTTACCTGGAGGTTTATGCTCAATTTGCCATATGTGATTTTTTGTTGTAGACCTTTGCTTCCTGGATTCTCATATGTGATGCCTTTTGGTCCTTTAATATAGAAGCTAGTGGAATTTGTGTAATTCTGACTGGCTCCATTATATTTGAATTGTTTCCTTCTAAATGCTTACAGGACTTTTCATTGGGCTGGAATTTTTTTTTTTAATTTTGCCATAATTGTCTTTGAATGGTTTATATTAGGGTTCATTTCTGAAGGTGATTAGTGGATTCTTTCAATTTCTATTTCCCCTATTGCTTAAGAATATCAGGTCTGCTTTTCTACATCCTTTTCTTTAATCATGATTTTCAGATATTCTGGTGGTTCTGAGATTATTTCTCCTCGATATATTTTCTATGACCATTGTTTTTCCAATGACATCTTTCAAATTTTATTCTATTTGTAATTTTATTTAATTTTGCCTTATTTTTCCTGATGCCTTATGGAGACATTAGCTTCTATTTATTCAGCTCTAATTTTTAAGGAATTAGTTTTGCTCATCTTTTTATTTATTATTTTCCTCCATTATTATCTTATTTATCAGTTGAGCTTCTTCTCTGCTTCTGGGGTGGAGGAAATGCTTTTCTAAGCTTGCAGGATAGCCTTATCTCATGCTTAGGGTAGGTCTAGCAGTTTTTGAATGCCTTCATATGGACTTCAAGGGAGTAGAATGACTTCATCAACTGGATTATTGTGGGGAATCTAGCTGTAGTTTACTCAGCTGGTTTCTATATACCTCCTCTCTTTTTGCTTCTGTTTTGAACTGTTCTCCATTCTATCCATTTGCTACCTCAGGCCATGTGGAAGTGGGTAGGGCTAATATTGGACTATTCCTACTCAATGCTGTCCTGTGCTGCTCCCACATCTACTCATTTGTGCCTTAAAGCTGTCTGGCTGTTCCCAGGGCCATTCCCAGCTCTACCTTTTCATTATCTTAGGTCAAGCCTTACCCTGAAGGTTCCTTACCTCAGACTTCCTTAGGGCTGTTCTTGAATTATTCCTTGTCTGCTGTTTCATTAGCTCAAGCTTCTTGGTGGTCAGTAGAGCTGCCCCTCACCCTGCTGTCTTGTTACTTCAGGCCACAGGCAAGTGTTCTGTGTTGGTGTGTACTATGCATGTTCTCCAGTTGTAGCATTCATTGGGATCCTCACCCGTCTCATCTCAGTGAGATCTTCCTTTGTTTTGAGGCTCTTTATTTTCTATTTTTGTGAGTTTGGGCAAGCTAAATATCTCTTACTCTGCCATCTTAGCTTTCATGATGCCCTAATGATTTTTTAATTACCCCATTCTACTCTTCTCCATTAGCCCTTAATAATGAGTTATACATTCTCCTTGCCAAAACTTGAATGTCTGAGGTTGGATTTCAATTCAGGTTTCCCGACTTTAATTGGAATTTATATCATTGCCTGGCATAATTGCTTATCAGTAGATGATACTATTCTCTCAAGCTATAATACCCATATATACTGTGTAATTAATTTATGTACCCTAAAACTACAATTCCCAGCACACCACTCTCCTCCTGTCAATAAGTGCTGACGTAGGCAGGATATAAATTCTGTGTTATTTCTCTCTCTCTGTCTCTCTCTTCTTGTAAGAGAGTTTAGTTACATGGTTCTATTTTGTTAGATAATTACCCTTTTATTCCTTTACTTCTAGTGATTATTAATAAATGTTATAAAATGTAATACTTAGAGTATTGGATATTAATTTAAATCCTACAACACACACACACACACACACACACACACACACACACACACACACACACACACATTCTCTTTCTGAGCCAAACCCCTAGAAAAAGCTGTTCCTAGTCTGCACTTCCTCTACCATTTACTGAAACTGCCACCTCCAAAATTAATAATGATTTCTTGATTGCAAAATCTGATGGTATTTTCTTTCCTTGATCTGTATGTGTTATGATATAATACATAATGTACCAATTACATATTAATTAGGCAGGATCACAGAAAAGCTGGAATATCATACCAGAAACAAATGTATATCTTGACATAAGGAAGGTATATGAGTCAAGAGAGATAGGCTTATAGTCAATACTTACCCTCAAATACTTACTAGAGGGATCCAAGTGTGAACTAACCTTGAAAATATTGTTGATGTATTCTAAAACTGGCTCATATGAACAATATGCTCATGTACCAAACTGGGTGACTGATTGTGACAAAGTGTAACCTCTGGGCAGGGCACCGAGTCCTTAATTATCTTAGCCTACTCCTCTTTGATCTTGTGGTTGTTAACTGAGCCAGTGTTAAATTCTCTGCCATGCCACATGCTCATTAAGTACCTCCCATCACCCATTTTTCCTTGGTTTTCAACTTCCCTTCTCAGATATTCACCCACAAATATTAATTTGTGCCTGTAAGCAGCTACATCTACCCTCAAAACTAAACATAAATTCTACAGACGAAAAAGGGGAAAAACAGTAACAAGAGCAATAGACTTTTAATGAAATAGAAAACTTTTATATGCTTTTTTAGTATAACAAATAAATAACAGCTTTGAAATACAGACAGAAGATTCCATAAATTTACTTCAGGAATTGTAAGGAAGTATTTGATAATTCTGAGATCATCAAATATTAATTTAATAATTATATTTGATTCCATTTTAATATCAATTTTATTTTGTAGCTACCTGTGCCATGTTTCTTTGTCTCTTAGCTAAATACAGAAGTTAATGGGTTTAAAAGTCCAACTTTCCTATATGACCCAAGTTGTCCTATAAATATCTTAATTCAATGAAATGTTATCTCTATGAATCTTATTACTCCTGAACAATTAAGGGAGACTTATTGTCTTACTAATGAGCCTTACATACCCATGTACAATTAAGGATGACCCTTTATCTCACTAACAAGACTTTAAAGATGCAAATAGGATCCAGGAAGTCTTTTGTTTTTCTCTGCAATAGTCACTGTCTTTCAAGAAAATCTGGTCTGTTATAGCTTTAACACTAACTAGCCATGCAGGGGACACCACCATAGCAACAAAATAGAAAGTGGTGTTGTTATTACTTCTGCATTCAAAATTTCCAACCAATCATATTTTTCCATCATCTATGAAACTTCAGATTTTGTAACCAATCATATAGTTTGCTATCTGTGATGCTTCTTGTTCTTTGTTCTCTTATACTTCCCAAAACTAAATGAAAAATAATAAGGACAACTTTGTGGTTTTTTGGTGGAGGAGCCAAGAGGAACACTTTATTGGTAATTGCTAGCCTTCCTAATAAATTGAATGAGCTCAGAACTGTGTGCCCCAGTTTTCCTTAATTTCCATCATGACAGCTTAGGGGAGGAAAATGCCAAAGAAAGATTATTGTTATTATTGAGCTATTTCAGTCATGTCCAACTCTTCATGACCCTATAAAGAGATTTTCTTGGTAAAGATAGTGTAAGGATTTCTCATTTTCTTCTCTAGCTAATTTTTTTTTTACAGATGATAAAATTGAGGCAAATAGGTTAAATGACTTGCCCAGAGTCACACAGCTAGTAAGTATCCAAGGGCACATTTAGATTCAGATCTTCCTGACTCCAGAACCATTTCTCTATTCACAGTACCACCTAGCTACCCCAAAGAAAGAGTAGTCACAAACAAAACAACATTCCTGAACTGAAGTTGAAATTAAAAGGGAGATAAAGGGAACAAGCAACAAAGGCAGTGTTTTAAATACCTTTTAGAAACTTGGAGAAAGCTGAATAAATTGTGAATTATGACCATAATGGAAGGATAACATGCCATAAAAATGTCATATTTGCAAATGTTGAAGGAGGCTATAATAGAAATCCCTCGTAATTCTTCTTTGTCTGTGATGTTAAAACCATACAGAAAAAGTCAGTGAATGAAATGTCAAAATAACTTGACCAATTTTAATGATTATCCAGTTTATCTAGCAATATGCCATGATTTCAACTAATTCACTAGCTTAATTAGATGCTTAAAAAATTCTGATATTAAGGGTTTTTTTTTTTTTTTTAATTTGATACTTGGAATTGTGCTGAAAGGGCTTTAAAAGACTGCCTGCCCTTTGATCCAGCCATACCACTGCTGGGTTTACATCCCAAAGAGATAATAAGGAAAAAAAAAAGACTTGTAACAAAATATTTATAGCTGTACTTTGTGGTGGCAAAAATTGGAAAATGAGGGGATGCCCTTTGATTGGGGAATGGCTGAACATATTGTGTTATTTGTTGGTGATGGAATACTATTGTGCTCAAAGAAACAATGGACTAGAGGAATCCCATGTGAACTGGAATGACCTCCAGGAATTGATGCAGAGTGAAAGGAGCAGAACCAGGAGAATATCATACACAGAGTCCGATACACTGTGGCACAATTGAACATAATTGACTTCTCTACTAATAGCAATGCAAAGACCCAGGACAATTCTGAGCCACTTATGGGAAGGTAGATACCGATGAAAGTTTGAAGCTCTGAGGATGGCTATGATTTTCTTCCTCTGATTCAACTCATCCATTTCTTTTCTTGATTACATAGTTCAAAATTGAAGTCTGAGTAAGGTGATTTTAAATCATAGTGCTTTCTGGGGCCACTTTCAAATAGAGTTCCTATGGTATAGATCTACACCGAATAAGTAGTGAGTTCAAGTATTTAAATATAAACCTAAGGAAAATATAATTCCTGCTTAAATTTGTATTGCTAATTTTTATCTGATTTATAGAAGCCAGCAGGGAATGTGTAGGGTGATTTGAAGTCTGGAAAAGTTCCTTCCATAGAGCTCTGTGCTGTCTACATCTGAAGCAATAATAAACATTTACCTTTTAGAAATAGTTGAAGTCTTGGGAGGAAAATGAAGCTATAATGAGCTCTTGTTGGTGATGGAGAGTCTAATGATACATAATAGCAATCATGACGACAATAATAATGATAAATCCTGATCAGATGAAGGGTTAGAAATAGAAAGTGATGGGCTTTGGATAAAAAAAAAAAATGAGACAGCTTAGTGTTCTGAGAAATGCAGGTGCTCTATGCTTCAGTCTGTTTCCTGGGCCTATATTGAAACATCAAGTGAAAAGTGACAGATGTTGCCTCTTTCCTGCTGCTTTTTGAGAATTCTGTTTTTCTCTATTATGCAATGATGAGCTGAGGCACTTGCCCAGAATAATGGAGGCCTTCTATTAAAACTCAATTTAAAAATAAAATGCTGGCAAAGTTATCTTTAGAAAAGTTACTGTCCCAGCTACTGTTACTGTGATTGTTCTTGACCTTGAATCACTCTTAATTTTAACATTCATCATACCATCAAACATTGTCAAGACTCCTGGCTTTTTGTTTTGTTTTTGTGTTCCTTCATTACTCTCTCTCTTTCTCTGTCTCTCTCTCTGTCTCTCTCTCTCTCACTTAAAATGACTGTATTCTTTCCCATTGTTTTCTTTTTGTGAATTTTCTCATGAATTCCTTCTTGATGTTCTATAAAAAAGTATTCTATAAAAGAATTTTCTTTGAATTATATTCCAAAATTTCCTCACTTTTGAATAGCTGAGAACTCATTCTTGGGCACTCCTCCATTTTTCTTCCGGTTTACCAGAGAATATCTTACTAAGTGTTAATGAGCATTTTCAGGTGTTTTTATCTGTCCTGTTCAGAGATGAATAATCTTTATCTTTTATTATGTCTATTTTTGCATAACTCCTAGGATATCATATATATATATACTACAAAAATGTAAATGGATAAAAACACATTCTTCCAATTTACTCAGAAACCATATTAAATAGAAATATGGAATCTTTCATGGTGAAATCAGCCTTTAATTTTCTTTTAACTTAAATCAGATATGGGTCAAGAGAAGAGAAAGGCATCAGATTTTTTTCTTCAAAAGTCCAAAGATTTCTTTGTAATCTTTCCCCCAAAATTTTTTGAGCAAGATAAGACAATATTGTTGCGAATATAGTGATGAGTCAATAATTTACATATGAATATCACTAATTTAGCTAAGACTTCTAATATGTAATTGTACCTTTTCAAAATTAATTGAGAAATGTGTTCAGTGAAGAGTGGGTCCAATGAAAAGCTTCTTGAAAACAGATTTTTATTAAATAGAAAAACCCCCCTGATATAGGGGGGAATCTGTCCCAGGGGAAAGGCTAATTCAGAAGAATGCACTTTTATTATACTTTGAAGCTATAGAAATATAGAAAAATAAATAGAAAATCCTCATCAAAAAAAAGCAAAAGTTATTTTAACATAAAATATCATGAATCCAAAGGATCACATCAATGTGCTTAATGAACAAGTGCCTATGAAGGTATCAAACTGTGTTTCATATTAAGAGAGCTATTGGAAGACTGCTTGTGAATTACTAGTATATAAAACAGCACTCAAATGGCTTAAGTGATTGACATATAACAACTGTGGAGGCAAAGAAAATGAGGATTAACCTAAAGGTAACTAGGTAAATATTCAATATGCTTTGCGTCTTTGAATAATCTTTGTCAAATATATAGCATCTTTTTAAAAATGATAAATTTCTATATTATCCCAAATTACATGTTAATACAATCTTTCAGTATTTATTTTCTGATATTTTAAAAAGCAGGTGGTATGTTATAAGTTGTTCGTATATTATCCCATAATACATATTTCCTTGTTTGTCTTGTGAAAAAAAAGGCATTTCTTTCACTAGATAAAGATTCATGGAAAAAAATGAATGATAGTATGTTTTAATTTTCATTTGAACTCTTCTATTTTATAGAGCTAAAAGTGAGAGAAGATAAATTATTTATTCTAGCTCTTTTATCTAATCTATAACAGAAAATGTAAAATTTCCACAATTTGCTCATGTTCACACAAAAATACATATTTTTGGATGGTGTGGAGGGCAGGGAAACTCAAGTTCAAATCCAACCCTTACTTGCTTCGTGATTCTCTCTCTCTCTCTCTCTCTTTCTTTCTTTCTTTCTTTCTTTCATTCTTTCTTTCTTTCTTTCTTTCTTTCTTTCTTCCTTCCTTCCTTCCTTTCTTCCTTCCTTCCTTCCTTCCTTCCTTCCTTCCTTCCTTCCTTCCTTCCTTTCTTTCTTTCTTTCTTTCTTTCTTTCTTTCTTTCTTTCTTTCTTTCTTTCTTTCT